>NC_056737.1:1802184722-1802204722 GCF_019279795.1 Protopterus annectens | reverse complement strand
GAGCTACTGGGTGCCACAGATTTCACACATGTAGAAATTAAGGCACCATCCGGGGAAAGGGCTTCCATTCTATTAACTGCAAAGTTATGCGTTATGCCAAGGGAATCATCTTGAATATGTGTGCTGGCAACCCAGGCAGTTACCAAGGCTCACATATCTGGCACACCTCCCAACTGTATCAGGTGTTCAATAGGGTGATATCTCACAGGGTCATTTACTGGGGGATGCAGGTTATGCACTGGAACTGTGGCTGATGACACCATTGGAAATATGCACACACCTGCTGAAGAACACCATAATGAGGCACATGCTCAAACCAAAAATATCATAGAGCATGTGATTGGGCTGCTGAAGTTGTGGTTCCACTGTCTAGATACATCTGGGGGAGCCCTGCAGTCCAATCCATGGACATGTGCTGAAATATTCACAGTATTTGCCATGCTACACAACATCATCCTGAGAAAACAGCTTCAGCTGGAATAAACAAGGGGAAGGGGCACACATCCCACCAATGATGGCAAGGTTACCACGGCCACACACAGGTGAGGAGTCAGGGAAGCAGCAGCTGCTGTGAGTGTAGGCAGACATAGCTGTGCTCAATATGCCCTCCCATTGGCTAAGACACAATGCACAGAACACTCACTTATCACCTAAAGGCCTAAAGACTTCCTCCTACGCACATACATATAGTAACATAGATGCCAAGCAACGCTCACAACCTTTACCTCTGCATGTATTGGCTGTGTACTGCTTGCATCAGACAGTATCAGCCCTGAACTAAAACTGTTGCAACTGCTGGATTTACAAGGTAAGTGTTGAACCTGGACTGTATTGTGTAATAATATGAATGACTGGCATATCCTTGCATGTTGTTACTTGGTAGTGTAAGCAAGTAAAAGGTAGAAGATTTGTGGAGAAATGACCTCAACATGTGACAGTAGAGACTTATTTGATCTATATGTGTCCATTATTAAGTAGTAGGCCTCAGGTATCAAAGATACTTCTCAATATTAGTGATGTTCACTGCATGGCCTCAGTTTAGCACCATACATTTGTACTGGAATATCATTAAAAAGAGAAGTTACAAAAAAACGATAAACATTGCAATTTCAGACTTCACAACCCTCACAAGATCACTAACAATTAAGATGGAAACATTTTGATGCTATCATCTCTAACATTCTAAGGCCAGTATAAGTCAAAGATACAACTACCAATTCAACATCACTAATGCAGAGATACAAAGCACTAAGTCAGCACTATGCACCCTTAGCATCAGACACAAACCTTATGTATCCCTGAATCCAAAAAACAGAAAATAGGGATATGGCACAATTATCATCACTTGCACAAGATGCTGTGTGGGGGGCAAGAAGACTAGGCTAACACAAAAGGTCTGTGAGTGTGTGTAAGTAATAAAGAGAAGAAGGCAGACATTTGAATAAAGTAACAAATGGCCAGTGAGATAAAATGAGTTTAAGCTTCATGGCTGAACCATGTAACTGGTGTGTGTGTGTGTGTGTGTGTGTGTGTGTGTGTGTGTGTGTGTGTGTGTGTGTGTGTGTGTGTGTGTGTGTGTGTAGGGGTCATCAAGGTGAAATTGATGTGTGACTGTCTGCATGAACAAAGCCAAGCTCTCTGCTAGTCAGACAGGTATAAGCCATGCATGGTAGAGGTGGCAGTTCATCATTGTCATACCCGATCACGAGAACTGGCGCTGCCAAGATTTGCACTGGCAAATCCACAACCATGGTCAGATGCACCGCTGCTACCTGTGCGTGTTTGATATCTGCTGGACGAGCTTCCCTCATGAGGGTGCCCAGGAGCATGAGCCCATGGCCAGCCATATCTGGGTGTAGACAACTCTATCACTGATGGAGCAGAGGAAGTACTGCCACTATGGGAGCATGATTGGGCACAGCCACATTGGCTAACAGCAGATGATGTAGCTGACCTATGCCCGTGAGGATGGTGTCCCTCTCCCAGCAGACATTCCTTCACAGACTCTGCCTGCTCCAATGTGTCATTCATCCAATCCATTGAATCGACAATATTGTGGTGGCAGTCACGCATGTCAGCCTTTGCCACATTTACAATCCTAAGAATTTCCCTGTAGAACCTATGGGAATGTGCCTGTGCCTCCATAATGGCCCTAAACAAACATTGATTGGCATGGAAAAAGACACCTGGATCATGTGAAAGATGGACAGCAGTCTTCTTCTGAGCAACCCTAACTACCCTCCTATGTGGCACCTCATCCACACTTTGGCTACAGCTAGAGTCAACAGGCACTGAAGCCACAGTAACCACACTTCCCTGATTGATTGTCTCACCCTCTACCTGTCCAATATCTGAGGGATCACTGGATTGGGTAGGTGTAGGCCTACTGGGTATGTCCAGTGGAACTTCAAGGGATGACTGTATGTCAACCTTAGTGTCAGATTCAACCTCTGCACCTCCCCAAAATGTGTATCTGTTTGGCTACCATCATCATCAGAGTCTGCTGATACTCTGACATCAGGTGGTAAAAGTCCCATACTTCCACTGTCAGGATCACCTGTGATAATAAGCAACAAAAACAGGAACAATTAATACCTACACTACTATAGTCCAATATATGCTAACAAAATAATAGTGGTGCCACTATTAGACAGTGCAGCAATGCACACAATAGTCCTGACATCAACATCACACACTAAAATATTTCTTTGTATTATTCATCAGTACTGACAAAAGATGGCTTGCCATGTGCAGATGATAGTATGCTCTGTATGCTGGATGGTCCTGGGAGAAATTAAGCAAACAGTGAGGAAAACATCATCACAATTAACAGTAACACAGTGAGTAATACTTTATTCCCTTTATATATCCATTAACTATACCTTCAACAAGAACTTGGATGACAAGTCCATCGTAAGCTCCTGTATAATCAATCAGAATGCATTAACTGTAGCGATCTTCAATTAACCCCCCCCCCAAAAAAGTATTGTGAAACAGAACTAACATATTGATTCAAATTGTTTTACTATACAACAGTATTTAGCAATTGAGATACAAGAGCCTACCTGGAAGCTCCTCCTGGGACATGCTTGCTGTCCCTGAAACAGAAGGACCAATGTCAAAGATCTGCTGTTCTGCACTTTCCTGTGAGCTGCCTTGTTCCCTGACAGTGGGCAGGAACTCTTCATTTGCTGTTATTGGTAGCTCTGTAGCAGGCTTCCCCCCAGTACTCATACAATCATGGGCCACTACAACTGCTCTCCTGCGAACAGATGAGATCATGTCAGTGGCCACATGGCACACCTTATCATATGTCCTGTGTCTACCCACTGAGTTAATGCCTGCAACTATCTGTTGCCAAATTTGTATTCTGCCTGACATATCCCCATATCCCTCTCAAGGAGGAAGGCACCATGTCAACTAAAAGCTTTCACAATGAAATGGTTATCAGGGTGAGTGAAGGGTGATTTTTGAGGATTGGCATTCCAGGGTGGCATACTCCTAGACGTCCTAAAAGACAGCTGAAGGATAATTCACATAAGTATCACATAACTGCAAAGTTACTGTTTCCAGTTAAAACTGAAAAGGTAGCGTTTCAGTATTACCCACTAGAGAAACATAAAATAGTCTAGAAATCTGAAATATGAGCAACCAGCTGGATGCAAAAAAAGAGAGTGACAATAGCAACATATCCTTAGTTGTGCCATAACCGAAATGCAGCTTTGCTCTCCCACCCCTAGAAGAACAGGCAAATGGCACATTTTGCTAACAAATCATCTTTGAATGCTAAAAGTGCTAACAAATGAACTGTCCCTGAAACATAGCTACAGATTTAACACAGAACTTTCCATGTTAAGGTATTTCCAATCATGTATACCTGTAAAATGCCCTGACAAACATGCCTATGCCATCAGTACACTTCTAACTAATGCATACAGATAAAACTGTAAAGTCTTTGCTAATCAGCATATATATATATATATATATATATATATATATATATATATATATATGTGTGTGTGTGTGTGTGTGTGTATTTTTAAATTAATTTTCAGCATATGCAGTATATATTGTCTTCCTCTCTGTTTACATTGTAAACAATTGTCTTCTCTATTTACATTAAAAAATACAACTTGACTTTATTGTATAAACATCAGCTGTAACTACAAGTTGTAATGTATTGTTATATCTGGAGCTTTTCTCCCCGGGCCTCATCTGAAAGTGGGTCTTCATCCCAGTCGGACTTTCCTGGTAAACAAATGTAAAATAAAATAAATAACTGACAAAATGCAATCATGCCTTCTCAAGGTCATAATCCTCTTTGCAGATATATCCCAAAGTAACAGCCTCTTTTCGTGTTCTCCACATAAGCAAGTCTCCTCACTTTCAGTCTCCCTACCTACATGGTTGCCTTTTTATGGTGTAGATTTAGGGCTGTCAGCACGCTGAAGATGCAAATGAAATGTGAACTCATTATAATTGCTGAATTCCAAAAACTTGACTCCATGTTGCTGATGTAAACATAGTGCAGGCACTCCCTTAGTGTTTTTAATGGATTGCAACTGTGAATGATTACTGGTCGGGGGAAGGAAAACACAACAGCAATGCAGACTGCCCTATATCCAGTGGGTGTGTCAGGTTAGACTTACAAAATGCTAGATGTAATTATGTCAAGACTGGAAATGTAAGTAAGCAGCACACAATTCATTGGTTCTGTTCATTAATATCCAACCTCCCCTTCATTTGTTGGCAACTGCATATTATAGTATTGCCATTTAATATCATCACACATTTTAAGGACAATGATATAAAATAGCTTGCAGACTGCACGTCTTAGATAATTGGTCAAATAAGAGAAGCATGAGCAACAATCACAGAGAGGTAAGACAGAGCTGCATATTTATAAGCAATGCTCATAACTTGGTGTGTGATCACTTTGTGCACTACATCTGAAATTAATAAATGCACAAAGAACACTTGTATGGTGTCCTATTACTGTAGATGATATTGCAGTTGGTTGTATGCAGAATGATTTAACTTCCTTGTTACAAGGATGTTTGTATGGCAAAGAGGGATAAGACTCCCTTAGTGCATTCTGAAGGTTCATTGGAGTGAGAGCTCAAATCCAGACCTACATAAAAATATCTCATATGTACTAGCATTTTGTAGCATGTACTTCATAGATTGCTTTTCCTTATTTCAACTTTTTCCCTTCTTTTCTTTTCTTTTTATTTTCTTCTTTTTTATTTTTTTTTGGGGGGGGCAGTGTTTACACAATGTGTGTCTTAAAGTAAACATATGAAACAAAAAAGTGAAGGTCAGATTTGGCTGTGCTTATCTAGTTTGCATGTAGTGCCGCAGTGTGCAAACTGGAATAGTAGCCCACCCAGGAAGCAGACAGAACAGCTGCAAAACACCTATAACAGCGTGTCTGTAAAAGGGCAAAGGTAAAAAAAAAAATACATTGTTGAAATGTTTGTGTTTCATCACGCAACTGCCCTTACCGGCATTGAGGTGAGGTTAGCAAGGTTCCCCAACAGCTGCAGCCATCAAACTCCTGGAGACAGGACTCAGACAGCCAATAACTGAAACCGGGAACATTCAATTAATTCTTTTGGGCACCACCCAAACCCACTAAGAAGTGTTGCATGGCAGTTAATACAGGGACCTTAAGAATGATTAGGAAATTAGAAAATGTTATGTAACTAGTCCTGTGGCAGCAGGTGTAAGTGTAGGGTTGGAGTACAAATGGTCCTGGATTTGCAACCTTTTTTACTGTTCTGACAATGCAGTTTATAGGAATGAACTGAAAAATAGACAAGTTTTACTTCAACATTCTTGTGGCAGCAGGTTTAAGTGTAGGACTGCCGTAAACATGGTCCTGTGTTCTAAGAATTCAGGATATTCCATACACTTTTACTGTTGTTCCACTTCCCATTATATTCGCTCTCAATTATAACACATTAGATAGTGGAGTTGATATGAATAATATGTATGAGGGATGAGACACCATTATTTTGTTTTCAGATGTATGACTGAGGCTATACTATCTATTATATCTGGACTTGCCTGGGCTTCACAAATACATAAGACACATACACAAATGGATCTATATCTAATAACATTTATCAGGTCACACACATACATGTGTAACAGCACAAACTGTCACCTGTATTTATGTATGATTCCAGACTATGTATGAATAGCACTTCTGCTGTGGTAAAAATGGAAAATCAATGCTGTGGAAAAAATGTTTTGTATATTATGCCTAAGTTTGAATCCCACAGTGTAAAAATCAATTTTCCTCAGTGTATAAAGGCAAAAATAAATGTGTCAGGTCATTACATTTATGCCCCCAGTGCATGTCTGCAAACTTAATTCACCTAACAGTAACCTTCCAATTTTCAGTATATATTTCCAAGCTGCATCAGCAGACCCCCCTCGAACTAAGGTCAAGTGTCAGATTAACCTTCCTATTTCAAATATTTATTTCATGCCTGCTTGACACTGCAGCGCTCAGCTTAACATAGTGCAAACACAGTTGGCATTGTTGTTTGGGTTTACACACTACCAGTAAACATGATAAGTGGAACTGGTGAAAAAGCATCAGTTTACATTGCTCTAGTTTGGCTGATGGACATGGCTGGCATTAGAGCAGAAGATGACAAGTTTAGAGCACAGAGGTGGGGTGTCCAGCAGTCCAGAATATTTATTGGACTCCTGGTAAAGTTTCACAGCCAAAGTCTTCTGCAGGAGGACTATTCTGGTTCCAAGTACAAGTCTGTGGTGTGGAATAGTGTGACCCAGGTTGTAACCAGTGCCACTAGTATTCCACACACTGGAGAGCATTGTAGGCATTATGTTAATGACCTATACAGGCAGAAAAGGGATAAACTCAGCTGTTGTTTGAATGAGTTTGAGACTGCGGACATCCCACAGCTGTGCAAGTATGACAATAAGAGAATACTTGTAAGACTTAGAAAGCGAAATATAAGCAAGACTGGTATGCATAATGCTCTTCTGTTATTTTCTGTTCTTTTACCAGTTGTCACTAAACATGAGTTCAATCGGCAGGCTCGTGTTGCTCAACTGGAGTGACTAAAGGAACCAAGTGGTATGTATGCTGCAGAAGAAAATTGCTATTGCAGCATTAAAAGCTAAAGATAGCTTTTTTGGTCTTGTATATAATTTTATCAAATTGCACATGCATATCACATCTGTAAAAGCAGGTATGCATGCATTAGCATGTAACACAGACCAGTTGTAGGAGTCCAATTTTGGACAGTATTAGAGGTTGTGGGTTCAAATACCAGGATTCACAACTATGCAATACTGTTATTTCTTCAATAATATTTACATTAAATTAAAAACTTTATACCAGTGGCATAAATGTCCTGTTGCAAACTTTAATCTGTATAATTAGAGCACTCATATGTGCAATAATTGCATATTTCAAGAATTACTTTCAGCAATCTATAATATAGTGTATCTTTTAGGATGCATAAATAAATGTAATACTTCAGATAAAAGAGTTGCATAATTGTATTAATGCATTGCTTGTCACATATGTTGGTACAAATTTTATCTCTTTTTTCTCTCAACCCAACCCTTATCTCTCTCTCTTTTATTTTCTATTATGTGTCAACAAAATGTCTCCTTGTCATCCATGTGTACCACATCAATAAATGTTGTGCAGCACAATAATGTAGGCCAGCCCCACTGGATCAGCCTTTCCCTCTCCACAAGCTCCAGCACCAATGCCCAGCATGTCTGGGAGTCAACCGGGCAGCACTGCCTCTGCTGCCCCTACACTTTCTGTGCCCTCAGGTAGTACTGCCCTGGAAGCTGGTGTAGTGGTACCCAATGGGAGCAGTTGCAGAGGTGGTGATTTCATCCCTGGATATGCCAATGTTGGTGTGCAGGGTCATGCGCTGTACCATTGGTGCATGCCTACACCCAATGGAGAGGCTGCTCTCCCTCATGGTCCATAGGTGAAGAAGACATCAAGCACCCCAGCCACCAGTGAAGTAAGAGAACAGTGATAGCTTTCCAGTGAGTGATGACTTGATTCTCACTGTCTTCAAGCTTGATGGGCATGAGCCTGTGTTGTCCCCTCCCTCACCCCAATCATGGTGTGCCCAAACCTTTTGTGTCCCTCACCACCCATGTCTCTTCTCTTCTTTGTCTTGTTTGTTTATTTGCATTTGCCTCCTCACCCATCAAACTTACCTGACTTAGACATACCTATGTCCCTTACCCAGCAGTCCTCTCTTACAGAATTAAAAAAGGGCACCTGTCCCATAGAAAAAAAATCATCCCAAACAAAGCTGTTCATTTTGCACACTTGTCTTCTTGACACACTTGATTTGGTACAATTGGCTATAAACATGATTACATTGTTGTCATCCCTCGCTCTGGAGTTGACAGTCCAAATTCAGCTAATAACCTGCAAATATGATCAGTTTTTACTGTTGAAGAAATGGATAGCTGTGGCTCTTTCCTACCTCCCTCCTGTACATATATATATTGTTTTACTTTTGTTCTTCCCCCTGCTTGGTCCCCATTTCACCACTTTCCTATCTACCCATTTTTAATACCTATAATCTGGTCAAAAATAGAATCACACAAAACACACATAAGGAGCAGAAAAAACAATGGATCCCTTCACTTTTTTATCTCTGTGCTTGCACAGAGCTTGGCATCAGGAAGCAATGGCAAGCAATGGTGAGTGGTGGAACAATGCTGCAGTTACCTCCTCGCAATGCAGCTTAACCTCACTGATCTATGCAAACGCACAGGAAACATAATATAAGGTATTAATGTCATTGCATTATCACTGTTTGTTTAAAACTATTTAAAAATATTAGAGACACCTGGATTTTAACCCAGTATTATACGGGTTCAAAAAGAAATGTGTCAGTTGTAAGGGAAAATGTACAGGAACATATGTTTTGGTGAAAGAGTCTATGTGACTGAAGGCATGTGTAAAGAAATGAAATTATTGTTCATATTAAAAACATGTCAGGTGCCAGGATCTGCCACATAACGCACGCACTCAGGTCACTCCACAACAAGTACAAATATGACACTGTCATTGTCCATGTTGGTGTGAATGATCTGAAGCATACCTCCCTGGACTACATGAAAAGAGACATGGAGGAGCTCTCCGATCTTGTAGCCCAGGCAGGTATGACCCTAGCCCTGAGTAGCATCCTGCCATCACCCAGAATGATACCACAGTACAAAGACAAAATGATTGACTTCAACAATTGGCTAAGCTTCTGGTGTCATTATAAGGGGATCCAGTATTTGTCTGCCTGGGATGACATGATCGACAGATCACGATGCTTTGTCAGAGATGGCCTGCACCTGTCTCCCTTGGGATTCTGGATACTGGCTAAGGCTCTTGCCACCCCTATAGTGCCTTTTTTAGGCAGGGTTCAAATGACAAATTCACCACCGTAACAGGTACAAGCAAGCAAAATCTTAGGGTAATGCTACTCAATGCTAGAAGTCTAAACCTCAAAATGCACTCACTCGAGGCACTCCTTAAAATGGAGAACATTGACATCTGTGCAGTGACAGAGACCTGATTCAAGCTCCAGAGAGCACCCCTGTGTTAACAGGCTATAATTCATACCACTCCTTTCAGCCACCTAACCCGAAACAAAGCACTAAAGGTGGAGGCATGTCCATATTCATTAAGGATATCTACACCTCCAGGCTAGTTGCACAGCATAATGCATCCCAGATTATCCAAGTACAACTAACTCTGGGCAAGACCGCAATTCAAATTGTAGCTTGCTACAGACCCCCCAACATGCTCCAGGATTCCCACTCCTCATTTCTTGATACACTGGAAAGTATTAGGGTACAACCCAACACCCTAATAATGGGCGATTTCAACTACCCCACCATTACCTGAGAAAACTTCTCATGTACCAACTCTTTTGCTCAACGTTTTCTGGAATTCATAAATTCCAACACCTTGGATCAACTTATTCACACCCCCAGCAGGGGCAGCAATATCCTAGACCTGGTCGTTACCAACATGGGCAACAGTGTTCCACACTTGAGGTCAATTCCTCGTTGGTCAGATCCGACCACAAGCTAATCACCCTAGACATCCACATCCTGCCCCCACCCCCAATTAGGGAAACCACCGTAAAAGACTTCTCCAAAGCCAACTTCCCACTTCTTAAGACAGGAGTGGCACACTTCATGACACCTATGCAGATGGACAATAGAGGTACGACTGCTGAATCTTACACAAATGCACTTTATAAGCACTTACATGAGTGCATGGATCATGCTATCTCTAATAGAACCAAGATGCTATCCTCTAAAAAAAGAAAGCCAATCTGATAGTCCTCTGCCATATAAAAACTCTACAAAAGAAGAAAGAAACTGTTGCAAAAAAGAGTAAACTCCCATGACTGGAGGAACTCCCTGGTCAACCTCAGTAAGAAGCTGAGATCCCTCATAAAATCCTCCAAAGCTAGTTATGAAAACAAAGCTGCCACTGACTCTAAAGGCAACCACAAAGCATTCTATACCTATGTCAAGAATCTCAATGGCAACACTCAGATCTGCTCTGAGATACAGCACAATGGCACTAAATATACAGAACCAACTGATATTGCCAACATCCTGGCAGATAGGTTCAGTGCTAACTTTACCCCCCTCTCACCCCCTAGAGGGCCCATCTCTATACCAGAAGAATGCAAAGTTTCTGTAATCACGGCTGCACACATAAAAAACACACGCTCCAAAGCCAAGAACA
The DNA here is from genome assembly GCF_019279795.1 of Protopterus annectens. Lineage (NCBI taxonomy): Eukaryota > Metazoa > Chordata > Ceratodontiformes > Protopteridae > Protopterus > Protopterus annectens. The sequence goes on along the minus strand of NC_056737.1, from coordinate 1,802,193,939 downwards.
CAGCATCCATGGGACCTGACAATATCCCAGGCTGCGTCCTATATGAACTACAGAATGAACTGCCACCCTACCTAAGTACCATGTTCAATCCTAGCCTCACCTCAGGCTTTGTGCCCACTGAATGGTGCACCATGACAGTTATCCCTGTCCACAAAGGGGCACTATGACAGACCCCGGGAACTACCGCCCCATTAGCCTGACGAGCCTAGTCTGCAAGGCCATGGAATGTATCATCATGGAACTCATAAACAAAGACATTGGTAATCTCCAAACTCTGGACCCTTCCCAGTTCAGGTTTATAAAAGGCAGATCATGTCTCCTAAACCTGATTGACTTCTTTGAAGCAGTCACCAAAGCCATAGATGAAGGTAAGGTGGTTCACACAGCTCTTGATCTCGCCAAGTCTTTCAACACCATCCCCCACTCTGGAATTATAGATAAGCTCACTAAACTAGGTATAAATCCCTATGTCACAAGATGGGCTGCCAACTGGCTCATGGAAAGAACCCACACTGTGAAAGTAGCAGACTCCAAATCTGACTTCAGACCAGTGACAAGTGGAGTACCACAGGGTTCAGTCCTGGGTCCTCTCCTGTTTGGTATCTACTTCTCTGAAGTACAGGCTAGCACAGAAGGTCTTTGGCTAACAAAGTTTGCAGATGACTGCAGACTAGGAGCCATAATCAAAACTCCTAATGATGTGGACATACTACAAAAGGGCCTCACTGAGACAGATGCCTGGTGTCAAAGCCATGGCCTGAAGTTCAATGCCAAAAAGTGTATTGTCATCCCCTTTGGTAAAAACTCTGTACCCATGAACTACCACATAAGTAGTAGTCTACTTAACACCGAAAGTGTGATAAGAGACCTTGGGACACAAGTGGACAGTAGCCTCTCTTTTGATAATCACATCACCACACTGGTCAGGAAATCCTTCTACATGGCTCACCTCATCACAAAAGGTTTCTCATCCAGAAAAAATAGGTCATTGTTCCCCTCTACTCATCACTCATTAGACCCATTATAGAGTACAATGCCCCTTTTGGTATGTACCTCACAAGATATTTATAACAACTGGAAAGGCCACAGAAATACCTCACAAAGAGGATTACTGGCCTCAAACAGATGCCCTATGCAGACCGTCTCAAAAAACTCCAGCTTTACTCCGTCACATATCACCTACTCAGAGGCGATATCTGCTTAACATACAAAGCTATGTCAAACCCAGAGCTGTTGGACATGCTCCACTTAAAGAAATCCCAGTCCCTCTGAGCTACACGCTCTAGGGACCTAAACCTTGTCACCACAATAAACAGAACATGCTGGAGGGATAGATTCCTGTCCCAGAGACTTCCCATACTCTGGAACAGACTGCCTATCTATGTCAAACAGAGCTCCTCATTAGCACTCTTCAAAAAAAATATTGATGATTGGATGGGAAATAGAAAATTCACCACAGGGATCACTTCTGTGGCTCTGCTCAACAGGGGCACAGGAAAATAATTTTCTTGGGTAGCGAAAGCAAGGGTACCTTTTTGGCTAGGCTTATATAGGCCCTAGGGCTAATAGCCTAGTACCTACCTATGACCCTATGAATCTATTATGTTTAAAGTTAAGTGCAAGAACTGTAAAAATCTTCTTCCAGCTTTTCCCGGTTAGGGGTCGCCACAGTGGATCAAATGTCCGCTCATGATTGGCAATGTAGTTTTATAGTGTCAAGTTGCCAGCCTGGTGCCCAACCTTCCACAGAAGGCACACACACACACACACACACACACTCACACCTAAGGCCAATTTAGAGTGCCCAATCCACCTACAGCATGTCTTTGGGATGTGGGAGGAAACCGGAGCACCCGGAGGAAACCCACACAACCACAGAGAGGACATGCAGACTCCACACAAAAGGGACCCCAGCCAAGGATCGAACCAGAGACCCCCTTGCTGTGAGGCGGCAATGCTAACCGCTGCACCACCATGGCTGCCCCCAAGAACTCCTGTAAAATTACAGTAAGTGATTACTGATAAAAGTGAAAGTGTACCTTTGACTGCACAAAATATTGATAAAAGGTATATTGAAATGGACACAAATGCTGCTAAGATAATGAAGGACTTAGGAGAAATGTATGAACAGATGCATAAGAAGAAAATTAGGAGTGATGCTTACACAGCATCAAGTGAGGGATTGTAAGGGAAACTGTGCAGGAACATATGTTTTTGTAAAAGGGTCTGAGTACGTGACAGAAGGCACGTATAAAGAAATGAAAAAGTGCTGGACATGTGTTAAAAAGCTGCTTGTAGTTTTGTCCTTTTAAGGGAGGGTCTTGTTGCAGTAAACAACCTTATATGTACAAATCTGCCTAGCCTAGTAACAAGAATATTATTGTACTAAAGTTATGAGCCTTGAAACTTGTCCGAAGTTGATTGGTCAGTATTATACTTCTTTCTTCTAACAAACTGCTGATACTTCACATTAAAAGGTATATAAGCTGTTAATTTTTGTACTTCGAGGAGGCTCTGTTGCTGAAACTTTGTCTCCCACATGCATGTGTGTTGAATAAAGATTTAAACTGCTGCCAAGAGACCAACTTAGTTATTGTCGACCTTAACAAAATATATTTACACCCTGCTGCCACACAGTCAAACAGGACGTGTGTTTCTTAGACTCAATACTAACTCTCAGACTTTAGCAATGAAGCTTGTGTTTATGCACTGCTTAACTACATTCAAACGGGGAAAGAACTGGAAATGTGTATCTCACATGCACATTGCCAAACGTCGAGCATATCTACTGCTCGCCACCCTACGGAAAAGTAAATATTATTACATTTTACTGCAGTTTACTGCCCATTTCCTATTTATGACATGAAATTACATGTGGAAAGACAGCAAATTGAAGGCCCTATCTAACAATATGTTGCATATTTACAATACAGCTATGTGTTGCCTTCCCCCAGGCACTGCAACCCTGGTGTTGTAGTACTTTTTCATACATATATCACCTACACTACTGAAATTAATATCAAATGTTGTGTGATATGCAATGCACATCAATCTGTTAACATGCAGAACTAGTACTATTGATCCATAAGCCTAAAAAGCCTTATCTGCAAGACTATGGCAGGAATCAGCATAGACCTTATCCACAGGGACATAAGTGACCTTCAACACACTCAACCCAACTCATTCTAGTTTTGCCAAAGGTAGATCTTGCTTATTAAAACTAGTGGACGTCTTTGATAATGACCTCAAAGACCTGGATGAGGGATAACAGGACATACCACCTATGTTGAATTATCCAAGGCTTTGACACTGTCCCCCATTCAGGTATCACATAGAAAATCTCCCATCTGGTGATTAACCCATACATTACTAGATGGATAGCTAACTTGCTCACCGACAGAACACACGCTGTCAAAATTTGTATTGCACCTCCGCCATTAGACCACTTACCAGTTCATAGGTTCATAGGTTCATAGGTTGGTACTAGGCTATCGGCCCTAAGGCCTATGCAAGCCTAGCCATAACAATTCCCTGGAAATTTCTTCCCACAATATTTACTTCTCTGGGCCCCTGTCTAGCAGTGTGACTGACATGATCCCCGGGGTGAATTTCCTATCTCCCATCCAATCATCAAGGTTCCTTTTGAAGAGGACCAATGAGGTGCTCTGCTTGACATGTATGGGCAGTCTATTCCAGAGTATGGGGAGTCTCTGGGTCAGGAACCTATCCCTCCAGCATGTTTTGTTCATTGTGATGATAAGGTTTAGATCCCTAGAGGGTGTGGCTCTGAGGGATTGGGATTTCTTTAAGTGGAGCATGTCCAACAGCTCAGGGTTTGACATGGCCTTGTATGTTAAGCTGAGATCGCCTCTGAGTAGACGATATGCCACAGAGTATAGCTGGAGTTTTTTTAGATGGTCAGCATATGGCATCTGCTTTAGGCCTGTGATTCTTTTAGTGAGGTATTTCTGTGGACTTTAAAGCTGTTGCAGATGTCTTGTGAGGTACATACCAAATGGGGCATTATACTCTATAATGGGTCTAATGAGGGATGAGTACAGTGGTACAATGACCTCTTTTTTTCTGGATGAAAAGCCCTTAGTGATGAGGTGTGCCACATAGAAGGATTTCCTGACTATTGTGGCGATGTGTTTATCGAAAGTGAGACCACTGTCCACTTGTGTCCCTAAGTCTCTCATCACACTTTTGATGTTTAGTGTCCTGCCTCCTATGTGGTAGTTCATGGGTACATGTTTTTTTCCAAAGGGGATAACTATACATTTCTTGGCATTAAGCTTGAGCCCATGGCTCTGGTACCAGGCATCTGTTTCTGTAAGGCCCTTTTGTAGAATATCCACATCATTTGGGGATTCTATAATGGCTCCCAGTTTGCAGTCATCTACAAACGTTGTTAGCCAGAGTCCCTTAGTGTTGGCTTATACTTCAGAGAAGTAGATGCCAAACAAGAGTGGTCTCAGGACTGAACCCTGAGGTACTCCACTTGTCACTTGTCTGGAGCTGGATTCGGAGTCTGCTACTTTTACAGTCTGGGTTCTGTCAGTAAGCCAGTTGGCAACCCATCGAGTGACGTAGGGATTTATGCCAGCTTAGTAAGTTTATCTATGATTCCATTGTGGGGGATGGTGTCGAAGGCCTTGACGAGGTCCAGATAGGCTGTGTGGACCGCCTTACCCTCGTCCACAGCTCTGGAGACTAATTCGAAGAAGTCAATCAGATTCAGGAGACAAGAATGGTCCTTCACAAACCCAAACTGGGTGGGGTCCAGTGTTTGAAGCTTGCCAATGTCTTTGTTTATAAGTTCCATGATAATGCGTTCCATGCCCTTGCAGATCAGGCTTGTCAGACTGATGGGACGGTAGTTCCCGGGATCCAAGGTGGATCCTCCCTTGTGGAGCGGGATAAATGCAGCTGTGCACCACTCAGTGGGCATGAAGACTGAGGTGAGGCTATGATTAAACAGGACACTTAGGTGGTGTGCCAGTTAATTTTGTAGTTCATGTAGTACACAGCCTGGGATGTCATCTGGTCCCATGGATACTGTATTCCTAGCTTTGGAGAGTGCTACTTCTACCTGTGTGGCTGTGTGGCTGTGATTATCGGAATTTGGCAATCTTTTGGTATTGAGATGGGCCCTTTAGGGGGTGAGAGGGGGGTGAAGTTGGCACTAAATCGATCTGCCAGGATATTGGCAATATCCTTGGGATCAGTATATTTAATGCCACTCTGTTGTAGCACAGAGCAGATCTGAGCATTGCCATTTAGATTCTTGACATAACTATAGAATGCCTTGTGGTTGTCTTTGGAATCTTTGGCAATTTTATTTTCGTAACTAGCTTTTGGGGATCTCAGTTTCTTACTGAGGCTGGTGAGGGAGTTTTTTGCATCCTGGGATTTTCCTCTTTTCTGCAACAGTTTCTTCCTTCTGTTGTATAGTTTGTTTATAGCAGGGGACCACCAGATTGGTTTCCTTTTTTTGGAGACGATCATCTTGGTTCTATTTGGGATGGCACGATTCATGCACGAGTGGATGTGCTCGTACAGTGTCTTAGTGTAAGATTCTGCAGTCGAACTTCCAGATCCCGTCTGCGTGGGTGTTGTGAAGTTTGTCACTTATGACTTCAGTAGCATGAAGTTGGCTTTGGAGAAGTTTTTTAAGGAGGTTTCCTTACTGTGGGGGTGGGATGTGGATGTCAAGGGTGATTTGCTTATGGTTAGACCTGACCAATGAGGGGGTGACCATTGGTGTGGAGCATCTGTCTCCCATGTTGGTAATGACCAGGTCTAGGATATTGGAGCCCCTTGTGGGACAATGGATTAGTTGATCCAGGGCATTGGAATTTATAAATTCCAAGAACCGTTGGGAAAAGGAGTTGGTACCTGAGTAGTTTTTCCAATTAATGGCAGGGTAGTTGAAATCACCCAGTATTAGGGTGTTTGGTTGTATCTTAATATTTTCCAGTATGTTTAGGAAGGTGTAGTGAGAATCTTGGGGTATGGTGGGGGATCTGTCGCAAGCTACAATTTGGATTGCAGTCTTACCTAATGTTAGTTGCACCTGGAGAATTTCAGATGCATTGTGTTGGGCAACTAGCCTGGAGGTGTGAATATCCTTGGTGAATATGGACACTCCTCCACCTTTAGTGTTTCGGTCCTGGTTTTGTGGCCGAAAAGTGTGGTAAGAATTGTAGCCTGGTATTGCAGGGGTGCTCTCTGGAGCCTTGAACCAGGTCTCAGTCACTGCACAGATATCGATGTTCTCCATTTTTAGGAGTGCCTCGAGAGTGTGCATTTTGAGGTATAGACTTCTAGCATTGAGTAGCATTACCTTCAGATTTTGCATGCTTGTATCTGTTACGGTGGTGGTTTTATCCTTTGAACCTTGCCTAAAAAAGGCACTATAGGGGTGGCAAGAGCTTTAGCCAGTAACCTGAATCCCAGGGATGACAGGTGCAGACCATCTCTGGCAAAGCATCGTGGTTTGTCCATAATGTCTTCCCAGGCAGACAAATACTGGATCCCCTTTGTATGACACCAGAAGCTTAGCCAATTGTTGAAGTCAATCTTTTTGTCCTTATACTGTGGTATCATTCTTGGTGAAGGCAGGATGCTACTCAGGGCTAGGGTCATACCTGCCTGGGTCACATGATCCAAGAGCTCTTCCATGTCTCTTTTCATGTAGTCCAGGGAGGTACATCTGAAGTCATTCACTCCAGCATGGACAATGACAGAGTCGTATTTGTACTTGTTGTGGAGTGACTTGAGTGCATGCGTTCTGTGGCGGATCCTGGCACTTGACAGGCAGCTGACTGTAATTGTCTCCTTGCTCAGCCTGGTGAGTGGGACATCAGTGTGCCTGACTATAGAGTCACCTATGACTAAAGTGTTGGGTACATTGTCTTGCCTTAAGGGCTGTTGTTGGGTGGAACACTGGTGTTGTGAGCTATGTGTCACTTTGGTTGTGACTGGTGTTTGCTTGTGTTTCGGCTTCAGAGGTCCTTGTTGCTTGGGCAGGTTAATGTTAAGGGCCTCCACATATGTGGGTTTAGTGTTGCTATGTGGGTGTTGATGGTGTGGGTTTTGAAGGACTATGAGTTGCTAGAGGTGTAATGCAGGTGTTAGCCTTCTCCTCTTGACTGTCTAGCACAATCTTGAGCTTTGCTTCCAATTTGGCTATGTAAGTGCATCTCCCGCAGGTTATAGTGTTGGGTGGTAGGATGAGAGGATTGTCTGTGTACATGAGGCAGTTGCCGCAATGCCCTAGTATGCCCAGATTCACCAGGTGGACAGGATAAATCACCGGAAGCTTACCCTTGGACATGCCTGTTTAGGTGCTTTTTTGTAAAGTTTAAGAGCTGTTTTCCCTTACTTTTGTAATGTACTTTGCAATTGTAGGCTGTTTATTGCCTATGATTTATTTCTCCTTATTGACAAGGAGAGCTGAGTGCTTGTATCAGTTTCAGGCTTCCTAGTGCTTTCCAGCAGGTTCTAGAGCAAGTGCTAGTCACAGGGGTTCAGATTTTAGTGCTACTACTGAGAAACCAGCTAGTTTTAAGGGAAAATTTGAAGAGCAGACTTTCTGGCACCTGGAATAGTTTAACTGTAGCCTCGTAGTGCTCCACAATGTGAAAAATGTGCAAACACACGAGTTTTTAAGCCAGAAAGTTGAAAGGGATAGAAATCAGCCCAAAAAGGCTAATAAAATTACAATTTCCGAGCTGGAAACCACTCCTCTAGCCTTAGATAGGCAGTACAATGCTCACCAGTCCCACTGGTAAGCAGTAGGACTTCCCTCTACCACAGCAAGGTCTGTATAGCTCTTAGCACAGAAAATAAAGTCCTGAGACAAGCAAAGCCTGGGATATGAACTGGCTAGAAAAGGTGGAAAATGAGCAAACAAGATAGTATATATATATATATATATATATATATATATATATATATATATATATATATATTTTTTTTTTTTTTTTTGTTGAAACAGGCTAAACAATGCAATAATACAGTAAATAAACACAGAAAAGGCTAACACACTTAAGTGTGTAGTCCTAAACAGTAAATGCAATTAAAACTCTACAAAATTAGCAATTTAAAACTTTTTAAATGAAGCAAGGCAAGTGCACAACTGAAAAACTATTTAAGAGGCAGTAACACAGCAGAATAAGTAGCTAGTCTACATATACAGAGAAGTCTATATATACAGAAAAGCAGCTAAAACACACAAACACTTCAGAAACAGTGCAGCCTAGAGCACTTGAGTTGTAGCAATATTAAGGCAATTACAGTTATAATAAATGCTCGAAAATCTACTCTATATTTCCAAAATGTTTGAGAAGCACAGTCAGAACATAAGGAAATTCAAGCAAAAAAAAATTTTTTTTTTGAAAGGGAAAAAGGAGAAACAGAAGGCCTTATCAAATGTCCTCTCTGTATTAGGTAGAATGAGCTAATGACACTAGACTGGGAGGAGTATCCCAGATTAGATCTACAGTAGGGGAAGGCAACTGCAAAGCCACCAAGTATAACAGCAAGACACCAACAGGGAGGGCCGGTGAGGATAAACTACAAAGCACTACAGAAAGCCACAAAATGAAAGTTTTTAAACAGATAAAGATTTGTAAAGATCCAGAATGCTTGAACACCAGAAGGATTTGTGCTGGGCCCTCAACTGTTTGAAAACTATTTCTCTGAAGTCCAGATAAAGGTAGATGGCCTATGGCTTACCAAGTTTGCAGATAACTGTCAAATGGATGCATTCATATAGAGTCCACCAGTGATGTTAACATATTACAGAAGGGGCTGAGACAGACAAATGACTGGTGACAAACTCACAGACTGAACCTTAAAGCAAAAAATGCCTCATTGTCCCCTTTGGCAATGATGTACCCTGCTAAGTATGATACACATAGTCCCCCTCTAAGCTCAAACACAGTGTTGTGAGGCTTGGGAACACATGTTTATAGCAATCTGCACTTCAATCACTATGTGTCCATAGTAGTGAAACACACATTCTACATTGCACACCTCATAAATAAGGCCATCACATCCAAGATCAGGGAGGTCACAGCTCTGCTGTACTCTGCCCTTATCAGACCACTAATTAAGTACAATGCTACCTTCTGTCTTTACCTCACCAGATACCTGCAGCAGCTGGAAAAAACACAGGAGTTTGTGACTGGGAGAATCCAGAGACTCCAAA
>NC_056737.1:1802139722-1802182222 GCF_019279795.1 Protopterus annectens | reverse complement strand
GAAGGAATATTAACTGAACTGGAAGTTAGTCAGTGTTTGCTGAATTTTGTTGTTTGCTAGTAATTACAGGTGTGGGGGTAGTCACATTCTTTGATTTCCTGTCCTTGCCTATTTAAGTGGTACAGTGTGAAATATTTTCTGCTTAAAAACCTCAGCTTTGGCCGGCTAAGAACCTGCTGTATTCAACTGGACGTATAAGAGAATTTAAGTACCTTTATCTGCTCTTTTTTTAAACAAATACATTATTTAAATTGATTTTAACTGTGTGGAAGGAATATTAACTGAACTGGAAGTTAGTCAGTGTTTGCTGAATTTTGTTATTTGCTAGTAATTACAGGTGTGGGGGTAGTCACATTCTTTGATTTCCTGTCCTTGCCTATTTAAGTGGTACAGTGTGAAATATTTTCTGCTTAAAAACCTCAGCTTTGGCCGGCTAAGAACCTGCTGTATTCAACTGGACATATAAGAGAATTTAAGTACCCTTATCTGCTCTTTTTTTTCCAAAAAAATACAGTATTTAAATTGATTTTAACTGTGTGGAAGGAATATTAACTGAACTGGAAGTTAGTCAGTGTTTGCTGAATTTTGTTATTTGCTAGTAATTACAGGTGTGGGGGTAGTCACATTCTTTGATTTCCTGTCCTTGCCTATTTAAGTGGTACAGTGTGAAATATTTTCTGCTTAAAAACCTCAGCTTTGGCTGGCTAAGAACCTGCTGTATTCAACTGGACGTATAAGAGAATTTAAGTACCTTTATCTGCTCTTTTTTTTTCAAATAAATACAGTATTTAAATTGATTTTAGCTGTGTGGAAGGAATATTAACTGAACTGGAAGTTTTGACTCTGCTCTTCAGTTAGTCCTACCCACCCTCCCTGTTTTTGTTTTGGTGTTAATCTTAGTGGCCTTGCAACTGCCCGCCCCTCTTGTAAATGTGTGTTTGGATACTCCTTCTGGGCCCATCTCATTTGCTCACTCAACTGAGTGCAGTGAGATCATATTCTGATTTCAGGCACTCCTACTGTGTACAAAGAGAGCATCTGGGAAACAGAAAAAAAAATGTAAGCTTGTTTCCTGCCTTTCCTGTTAAGTAGGCTTCTGAGCCCCCAAGCCCTTCTGTGTTGGATGGAAGCCTTCTAGCTTAATTTTTTTTTCTTATAACTAGCCGGTTTTCTAGTTTCAGCACTCAAATCTGTTTCTTTGATCTCAGCACTTGTTCAGAAAAAAAAAAAAATGTCATCTGCTTTTACTGTAGTTGTGTTTCTACCTACTTTTTTTACTTTTGCATCATCTTAAAAGTACTCAGTTGTATTTATTACTGCTTGGTGTAACTCATTCTAAGCCTTTTGGTTTAAACACTTGGGCTTCGGACCAGTTGTTTTGCACTGAGAGGGTTTGTGGTCTGCACTGTAGTGGCAGAATAGGTAGCTTACATCCTTCTAGGTTGGGAACTGCTGATTGAGGGCTCAGTGTCTGTTATTCTAAAAGTGTATTAATTCTGGTTTAAGCACTTGGGCTTTCAGGCCAGTAATTTTACATTAAGAGGGTTCGTGGTCTGCACTCTTGTGGGAGGAGAGGCTGGACTCTGCCCTTCTGAGCTGGGAATTTCTGGTTGAAGGCTTATAGTGCATGCATATCTGAACTGCTTCTTACTGAAGTTGGTGCACCTTGTTTGCTGTGGCATAGACTGGATTCAGGCCTGCTGGATCTAGCTTTGTTTGTGTAACTTGAGCACTAATCCAGGCATTCTCTAAAGTATTCAATTGTATTTATTACTGCTTGGTAGTAACTTGATTAAAGTGTAGCTATCATTCTAAGTCTTTTGGATTAAGCACTTGGGCTTCAGACCAGTTGTTTTACATTAGGAAGGTTTGTGGCATGCACTGTGGTGGCAGGACAGGTAGCTTTCATCCTTCTAAGTTGGGAACTGCTGATTGAGAGCCCAGTGTCTGTTATTCTTAAAGTGTATTAGTTCTGGTTTAAGCACTTGGGCTTTCAGGCCAGTTATTTTACATTAAGAAGGTTTGTGGTCTGCACTCTTGTGGGAGAAGAGGCTGGACTCTGCCTTTCTGAGCTGAGAATTTCTGGTTGAAGGTTTATAGTGCCTAAATATTTGAATTGTATCTTACTGAAATTGGTACACCTTGTTTGCTATAGCATAGACTAGATCCAGGCCTGCTGAATCTAGCTTTGTTTATATGCTTGTTGTTTGTTTGCTTGTTATTTCCCTGGAACGCTAATTCCACCTAATACGCGGCTTCTCAGCACTTCTGTGGATCACTAGTGATATCTGCATTGCTTACTGTACTTATTTCCTTTTTTCACTTGAAAGAAAGTTACTGTTTGTCATTTTTGCATTTAAGTTACCTGTAACACATTACACTTAAGTTACCTGGCACTTGCTCACTAAAGCAATTATATATAAGTCAGCACTAAAAATTAAAAGCACTACACCCTCACTCCCCACTGGCCCTGGTGTTCAATTATTAAGGAATTCCCAATATTATTCTAGCATGTCCAAAGGTCAGTTGTCAATCTCCTCTCCGGTCCAGCTGGTGAATCTGGGAATATTGAGGCAGTGTTACAACTGCCTCATGTACACAGACAACCCTCTCCTCCTCCCAACAAATTCCAACACATGTGAGAGATGCAACCATATAGCCAAACTGGAGGCTAAGCTCTCTCAACTCAGTACTGGCATAACCAGTCAGGAGGAGAAGGAAACCACACTCACTACAATCCCAGTCTCACATAGACCTACCACGACAGCAAACCAAACACATAATCACACAAAAACATACTCGGAGGCTCTAAATAAAGATCTGCCAAAGCAGCAGAGACCTCCAAAGCAGACACCCAAGCAGCTGCTACCCCAAAACAAAACACGTGCAACACATATCTCACAAAGCCAGTGTGCCGAACAGTCACAGCCCTTAAGACTAAACAACACACCTGATACACTTGTAATAAGTGACTCTATCGTCAGGCACACTGACGTCCCGCTCACCAGGCTGAACAAGGAGAGGGTCACGGTGAACAGCCTGTCGGGCGCTAGGATCCGCCACATAACACAAGCACTCAGGTCACTCCAAGGCAAGTACAAATATGACTCAGTCATTGTCCATGCTGGTGTGAATGACCTGAGACGTACCTCCCTGGACTACATGAAAAGAGACATAAAGGAGCTCTCTGAGCATGTAGCCCAGGCCGGTATGACCCTGACCTTGAGTAGCATCTTACCCTCACCAAGAATGATGCCACAATATGAAGACAAGATGATCAATTTCAATAATTGGCTTAAGTACTGGTGTCATTCAAAGGGGATCCAATGCCTGTCAGCTTGGGATGATATGCTCGACAAGCCATGCTGCATCGCTAGGGACGGCTTGCACCTGTCACCCCTGGGCTTTCGGATATTGGCAAAGGCTCTTGCTACCCCCATAGTGCCTTTTTTAGGCAAGGCTCAAAAGACAAACCCACCTCCATAGGTATCACAAGGGATAAGAAACTAAGAATAATGCTACTCAACGCCAGAAGTTTAAACCTCAAGATGCATGCACTCGAAACTCTCCTTAGCATGGAGAACATCGATATCTGTGCAGTAACAGAAACCTGGTTCAGGGCTCCGGAGAGCACCCCAGCACTACCAGGTTATACCTCATACCATGCTTTTCGGCCCCAAAACTTGCACCGGACCACAAAAGGAGGGGGAGTATCGACATTCATCAAAGATACCCACACCTCCAGGTTGGTAGCAAAGCAGGAAGCATCAGAGACTATCCATGTGCAACTAACAGTGGGTAAAACTGCCTTCCAGTTTATAGCCTGCTACAGACCACCCTCCCAAACCCAGGAACCCCACTCGGCCTTCCTGAGAACACTGGAAAATATGAAGGTCTCTCCAAACACCATTATATTGGGTGACTTCAACTATCCAAACATAGACTGGGAGCATTACTCTAGCTCCAACACCCTAGCCCAAAGGTTCCTAGAATTTATAAACTCAAATGCTATGGAACAACTTGTTACCACTCCCACAAGAGGGGAAAACATACTGGACCTAATGATCACCAACATGGGGACTCTATGCTCCAGACCAGAAGTGTATCCCTCGCTGGTAAGATCAGACCATAAACTAATCTCACTGGATATTCACATCCCAACCCCACCCCCTGCCCAGAAAACCACAGTGAAAAACTTCTCTAAAGCAAATTTCACACTCCTCAAAACTGAGGTGGAATCCTTCAAAGCCCCCGGGCCTGTGGAAAATATGGCCCAGACCGCAGAATCCTTCATAAACACATTCTATGAACACCTTCAGGAATGCATGGATCATGCGATCCCAAATAAAACCAAGACCCAATCCTCCAAAGGCAGACGTCCTGTCTGGTGGACCCCAGCCATAAACAAACTATACAATAGAAGGAGGAAGCTACTAAATGATAGAGCAAAATCCCAAAAAGGGAAGGCATCACTGATCAGTATTAGCAAAAAACTACGGGCACACATAACATTGTCTAAGGCCAGCTTCGAGAGAAAAATTGCACAGGACACTAAGGATAATCACAAGGCTTTCTTTAGTTATGTTAGGAACCTGGGTGGTAATTCCCAGATATGCTCAGAATTAGTCCAAAATGACAAAAAATACACGAACCCACAGACATTGCCAACATCCTAGCTGACAGGTTCAGCGCAAACTTCTCCCCCCCCTCCCCACCAAAAGGGCAAATATCTATCCCAGCAGAGTGCTGCCCCCCTGACATCTCAGATGCTCAGGTAAGAGCCGCCCTCTCCAAAGCAAAAAACACAGCATCAATGGGACCAGACGGTGTTCCAGGCTGCGTCCTACATGAACTCCAAGAAGAGCTAAACCCAAACATAAAACTACTGTTTAATCTCAGCCTTACTACAGGATATGTGCCCAAAGAGTGGTGTACAGCAACAGTGGTCCCTCTCCATAAAAGTGGTGCCTCAACGGATCCTGGAAACTATCGCCCCATAAGCCTGACTAGCTTGGTCTGCAAAGCTATGGAAAGGATCATCATGGACCTCATAAATAAAGATAATGGGGACCTACAAACACTGGATCCTACCCAGTTCAGCTTTGTTAAGGGCAGATCCTGCCTCTTAAACCTGGTTGATTTCTTTGAAACAGTCACCAAGGCCATTGACGAGGGGAAGGTGTTCCACACAGCCTACCTGGACCTCGCAAAAGCCTTCGATACAATACCCCACTCGGGCATTATAGATAAGCTCACCAGCTTAAATATAAACCCCTATGTCACTAGATGGATTGCAAACTGGCTCAAGGACAGAACCCACATGGTTAGAATTGCTGGAGCCATGTCAGACTCCAAACCAGTTACAAGTGGTGTCCCACAAGTCTCAGTCCTGGGACCTCTCTTGTTTGGTATATATTTCTCGGAGGTACAGGCCAACACAGAAGGACTGTGGCTGACCAAGTTCGCAGATGACTGCAAACTGGGCACCATAATCGACTCTCCAGCCGACACAAGCATCCTGCAAAAGGGCCTCATAGAAACAGACAACTGGTGCCAGAGCCATGGCCTCAAGCTAAATGCCAAAAAGTGTATAGTCATCCCCTTTGGCAAAAACAAAGTGCCCACAAATTACCACATAAGTGGTAATCCATTAAGTACAGAAGAAGTAATTAGGGACCTGGGGACCCAAGTTGATAGCAATCTCTCATTTGACAACCACGTGGCCAAAGTGGTTAGAAAAACATTTTATATAGCCCACCTAATCATGAAGAGATTCACATCTAGATCAGGGGACGTCATTGTGCCTCTTTACTCATCCCTCATCAGGCCCATAATTGAGTACAATGCCCCTTTTGGGATGTACCTTACCAGACACCTGCAGCAACCGGAAAGACGCCAAAAGTACCTCACCAAGAGGATCAAAGGGCTCAAACAGATGCCATATACTGCCCAGTTAAAGAAACGCCAGCTCTACTCAGTGGCATACCACCTGTTCAGAGGCGATCTGTGCCTGACGTATAAAGCCATGTCCAACCCGGAATTAATGGACATGCTGCACCTCAGAAAATCCAAATCCCATCGAGCTATGCGCTCGAGAGACTTGAACCTCAGCACTGAAATAAATAGGACATGCTGGAGGGACAGATTCATAACCCAGAGGCTCCCTTCACTCTGGAATAAAATCCCAGTCCAGGTTAGGCAGAGTCCCTCATTGACTCTCTTCAAGAGGAATCTTGATGAGTGGATGGGAGATCGTAGGTTTACCCCGGGTATCATTTCTGTGTCACTGTTAGACAGAGGCACAGTATACTAACCTCGAAAAAGGGCATAGCAAAATAAATTTAAAATGGGTGGCGAAAGCCAAATACATTCTGGCTAGGCTTATAAATGCCCTAGGGCAGATAGCCTAGTATGAACCTATGTACCTATGAACCTAAAGGTTGTATACATTAGCCTGAACTGTCAAGAATTAGACTCCAAGCACTAAAGGGCCAAAAACATTTCCCTGGGGTATGCCAATGGTGACAGCTCTGCTGGTACAGGTTGAATCACCAACTTTCACAGTATGTGTTCTGTTAGTGAGCCAATTGGTTACCCATGTAGTGACATGAGCTTTAATCCCCAGTTGGGAGAGTTTCTCAATGATCCCTGCATAAGGGATTGTGTTCAAACCCTAAGCCAGTTGAGGATAGCCTGTGTGCACTGTCTTGCTTTCATCCCCACCTATCTCACAGAATCAATGGACTGTGACAACATCACAGATCGCCTATCACGTGACTCATCACATACACCTTCCAGACATGGTTGAATACACACTTCAAAACACCCTCCACATGGACTATGTTCCTGTAGAAGGGTGTTTTCAACATGCACACCTTCTTGTCATGGTTGAATACACACTTCAACACACCATCTGCATAGACTATGTTCCTGTAGAAAGGGTGTTTTCAACATGCGTCCATGTGAGTTTGGTGGGGGAACAACACCCAATACATGCATTCTGACTCTTCATCTGTAAAGTAGGCCAACATGTTATCATGGACCTTTTCTAAATGGACATTAGTGATATCCTGGCTGTGTGCAACAGACCTGTGTGAGTTGTTAATGCTACATCATGTCTGTTACATCTGTCTGATGTACTCAAAGAGGTCATCGAGGGCATAAATGATGACAACGTTATCAGCTTTTTAAACTTGACAAGCCCACTGTTTTTGCTTTCCCACAATGCAATGCTTTTAACATTTTTCCTGACTAATTATCCATCTTGAAATGATAGTACTTTAGAACTCCATGAGTTATTTTGCACTTCGTCAGAAAAATAAACATTCTGGTCTTTTCTCCACTGTATTAATAAGTACTGATATTGAATGATAGTGCCTATTAAGCATCTTGTCTTGTGTTCTAGGCTTCTTTTTATTTAATTGTTATGGAAGTGTGGGATTTTATTTATTTTATTGGAGTTTTGGGACTTTATTTTTATATTTCCTCATGTGAAAGGGCATGAAATATGTTTATTTAAAAAGAAGAACAAAAGTAAGACAACCAGCAAAAAAAAAAAAATAAAAATTAATGTTGCAGTTTAAAGCAACTGTAATGTCCTTCCTTTCTTGTGGTACTCAGGGGTCTCATTGGAGTTGTGGGTCCAGCATGGTCACCAAAAGCACCCTTATTGTAATCCCCTGTCAGTCCAGCTAATGGGCATGTAGTTATTGTTCCACTTTATGTAGTAATCTTAAGCAAGCTTATAGTAAATGGATGCATAGTACAATGGAGGAACTAGAGTTATGAGATGTCTGGATTCCACACCACAAGGTTAACATCTTTGTAGATGGATGTCACTTCAGCTGGGGCTACTTACATAAATCAGTAAATGACTGCAGTGCTGCTTGGGCTAGTGTGATACTGGCAGGTTGGTGCCTGAACTACTGACTTGAAAGGAAGCTGACTAACATTGTACACACAAAAAGATGCAGTCATGTTCTCTGCAATCTAAAAGAACCAGTGGACAGGCAACAGCACCCTCATATGGTGCTAACCTGAGAATGCTTAAGTCTTATAACTTGAGCAGTTACTGACCAATAGGTTTATGAGTCTGTACATAGTATGCAGCACACAGTCAACGTATAGCTCTTTATGGACTGGCTCAGAAAACACACCTACAATCATGGACAGTGGGGAACTTACAGTAGTTGTGAGGTTCTAAAGGATCAGGTCACTGAACAGTACTAAATGGCATGGCATTCTAGGCAATATAAAATAGGTTCTGAGTCTGCAGCTGAACAGATATCATAATGGAGTAATTTCTGCAGGGTTAGGGAAGAGAAAGTTAAGAGACAGTGATTTCTGTGATAGATATCCATGTCTCTTCTCACTCTGTCTTTTGCATATCTGAGAACTCAAAGTTAAGTGGTCCAAACTGTCTATAGGAGACCATGATGAATGAATGGAAGTAGTCACAGGGAGTTAAGAAAGATTTAGGTGCACAGGTGCTTAGATCTCAATAACGTATGCACTCTAAATGTGAGAATCACTTATGTTTTGCTAAAAATGGAAGCATTGTTTGATATCCGATGTAATGCAAAACTGTCTGAATAAGGAATAAGACAGAACTCACTGTTTTGTTTTATAACAATAATTTCAAAGAACCTCATAATGCATCAAGAAGTCAGTTTCATCAGATGGATAAAATGCATAGTTTTATTAGAAGTAGATTTTTCACTGTTGTCACATACCTAATCAAAAATGTTCTTATGATTTCCTCTTTTATAATGCAGCATTCATTTATGTTTTCCTTTTAATTACATACGTCAAAAAGGAGTATATTTACAAATCAGTAAAGAATCACTGGGTAACTGTTTGAAATGTCAGGACCCACTATAGTGACCCTTATAATGCTGAAACAGAATGGCTGAATATCCACACATATATTCCAAGTCCGAAATTGCCATTTCTCAGAATATTCCATTTTCTCCAAGGTATGGCAGTCTCGGGTTGGTATTTATAAGGTCAGGGGTGCAGTGGGTTGCTTTCCTGCAAAAAAGAAGTTTTTAGGAGATGAGTGATGTTTGATATTCACTCTTCTCCTGAATTCTAATCTTTTTTTTGGTGTGTATTGGCACTTGGCAATTTAAATGCCATTATTTTAGTAGTGAGCCATGTATTTGGCTATACTTGCTTATAGTAGATGGGGCAGGAGAGTAATAAATACTGAAATGTTTTACCTCATGTATTGCATATAACAGACAGGGAGTGGACTGCACTAGCATTGCCAAGATTAATGCATACTTGATTACGTTTATGCAGTAGAAAAAATAAATTTACATACAGAAAGCTGAACATAGAATTCAGATGCAGCACTTGTCACCAGTAAAGTTTTACTTCACTTACATGTGCTTTTTTTTCTTTTGTAGCCATTTGCAGCTGGAATGCTTGATGACAAATCAGGAGTCAGATCTCAAATGGGATTTATGCATGGAGCATCTGTAAGAAACTTACTTGTATTTATATATTTTCTTTTTTTTTCTTTATTATTTCATTGTTGCTTGCTTTTGTACTTTTTATCCTTTTGTCCTGTCTCGTGATCCTGTTGACTATCTAGCTGCTATTTCCATTTTTTACCTGTGACCAGGTGGACAGCTGTTCATAGTGTAGCCACCATCCTGGCAGACATCAGATATATTTTTCTTTTTTTGGCATAGCATAATTGATGTGAATGTCTGCAATGCCTTCTCCTATGGATGTATGTTTTCCCCTCTCCCACTCCATGAAGGATGCTGCATGGAAACTGCTTGGAAAAGCCAAGCACACATCTCCATCCCACAATGCCACATGCTCTATACCTCTC
The DNA here is from genome assembly GCF_019279795.1 of Protopterus annectens. Classification (NCBI taxonomy): domain Eukaryota; kingdom Metazoa; phylum Chordata; order Ceratodontiformes; family Protopteridae; genus Protopterus; species Protopterus annectens. Next base: position 1,802,172,378 of record NC_056737.1, on the reverse strand, counting down.
TCTTGCTCCAGTAGGTGTCAAGTACTGCACTGGGGTAGACCACTTCCCCCTCCCAAAATAGGGGAAGTCATCATTTTTTACTAAAGTATTTTCAAAACTAGATACACATCTACTCATGCAAACAAATAATAATTATATGATGTGAATAATTGCCTTGTGTTTTATGATTTAATTTTAAGATGCATCTAATAGTCACAAAATCATTAAGTCTTGGGACAGTACTGACATTTAATTTCAACTGCTAGTCCAAATCACGCTGTCCTTATACATTGATGTCACTGTGCAGACATCCCATTTCTTTACACAAGCCATGGAGCATCACTTCAGTGGATGATTAGGTGTACCTTACGCCTCAGCTGACAGTTTTCAAACCCTGGGTCCTATACAAACTTTATTTCTTGATAATGCATAATGCATGTGTTCTTTTGGTTTCACCTTTCTAATGATTTTAAATGTATACTTATCAGCTATGGCTTTTTAATTTAACACCACGGAAACAATGTCAAAAATATTTTAATTAAAAAAAATCAGTGTAAAAATGTGAAATCAATTATTTTACACCGACTGGCATTATAATTTCAATATTGTGGGCTCTTCAGCATTACTCGTCCATAGCATTGGCTGACACTTGTGCCAACCTAAATAAAATAAAAAATGAACAGCAGATACACTGAAGAAGGGGAAACCTGAAAGCTTTTTTGTTTTATTCTATTAAATCTGTGAACATATCTGCTGTTCATTTTTTATTTTATTTTGTCTAATTGTATCGATCACAGTTTGCTGTAGCTTCTCCTTTTTTGAATAACTTCTGCCAACCTAACTGGATTCACAGCCATTAAAAGGGAATTGGCCAAGGCAGAACATGACCAAAACCATGGTAATCAGTGAAAAATGTTATGCTCATATTCCCTTTGGAGAAGCCGAGGAAGTCAAAAAACTTAACCAGTGCTATATTCTTGTAACCAAAGCAGAAAACATATTTCACTTAATCCCTACTGCCTATGGGTCTCCCTGTAGCTGTAGACCCTGGGCAACCACCCAAATTGCCCCAGTTATAATATGCAACTGCCCACAATCTCCACAATTTTGTTTGTAGCGTATGAATGTGCCTAGATCGGTGCCTGGATCACTGACTATCACATTAGGAGGATCAAAGTTAAGCATTCATTGAAAATAAAAGCTGAAGCTAAAGATAGTTTCAAACCCTTCCTTAACTATGCCAGGAAACTAAGAAACTACATTCAACAATAATATGAGCTAATTCACAACATTCAAGTAGCCAAGCCCAAGAGCGAAAAGTGACACTGCAAGAAGAAAAAACCTTAAATGCCACTACCCCTCCCCCCAGGCTTTAATGAGTACATATCGATCAGACCTATTTTAAAGTTGAAAGCAGGTATTGTTTGATTTTTATTGCGAAATGACATGCATTTTTTTAATATACAAAGCAACTAATGCAATTTTATTATTGGCATTAACTTCTATGTTTGTATATATGTTTTTTAGCTTTTAGTATTCAAAATGCACTAGGATTTTATGAAGGTAACAAAATGTTTTGTAACTTTTTATCTTGCATTTTGGCCACACCTTTCTTAGAAAGTGAGATGTTATATAACATGCCTTGCACTTGGGCCCCACCCCCTCAAGGAAGTGAGGTTAATCCCTTAAGGAAGTGATGTTTTATGGTATTGAAAGGCTGTGAGGTAGTGTATCTGTTTGCCTGATGATGTTTCTGTAGCACTGGAAATGAAAGCGCTTACATTTTTTTATTAAAATACAATGTTGTGGCATTGGAGCAGTGTGTTTTCTTCTTAATTCTTATCATTACCCATTCTGGCCCTATGGATACTCCTAAAATACTAGCTGACAAAGTTTGCAGAGATTTTGCACCAGCTGTAGTCTCTGACATTTTGCATAGCTCTGAGTCCCAGGGCACCCATAAAATGACTATTAAACAACTCCTAACAGCTCTTTCTAAGGACAAAATAACCACATCCATGCGACCAGATAATACATGAGGATCCCTTCTTATAAATACATTCTATCAGAGCCTTCCTACATATTAAGCTTCCCCAAAAGGACATATTGCAAAGGCTTAGAAAACAGCCATTGTAATGTCCTTACACATAGCTGACCCTCTCTTAGGCTCTAGTAACCATAGACCCATCATTCTAATAAATCTAATTACAAAGCCATAAAATACATCATGGCATGCTTCATAAACTAAAACATTACTAACTTCATTTCTCTGGACTCAGTTTTGCTTTGTCAAGGATATGTCATGCCTACTCAACCAAGTAAACTTAATTGTAAATGGTATAAAAGCTGTAGATCATCACCATACAGTTTGCACAGACTACCTCAATTTGACAAAGGCCTCCTTGTACAGGTATTGTAAGTAAGTTTAAAAAACAGAAACCCTTCTATTGTGAGGTGGCTAGTAAATCAGTTGTCCATCAGAACCCATGTAGCTGAAGTAACAGACGTCACCTCTGAAAGTAAATTGTTCACTGATGGTACCTGAAGGTATCCCCTCAGAGCTTTATGCTGGGTCTTCTATTTGGTATTTACTTCTCTAAAGTTCATATTACAAAGTGGGACCTATGGCTTACTAAATCTGCTGATGACTGGTAGTTGGGTGTTGTTGTTCACTCATTTTCCAATATCACTTCACTACAATGAAGAACTGATCACATTTGGTAAGCAAAACTGCTCTGCAACCCATAACTTACATGACACCTTTATCCTGATTGATTTGATCATGAGAAATCTTGGTACCCATGTATAACATTCACTGATCGTTGACTATTGTGTCTCAACAATAGTTAGAAAATTGTTATATAGGGCACAATTAATATCCTAAGGCATCTCATCCTTTTTCAAAAGAAGTTTAATTCCGTTGCACTCAGCCCTAATCAGACCAGTTAAACAGAATAATATCTTGTTTGGTATGTAGTCATCGAAAACATCACACATTTCAAAAGATGCCAGTGAATCTTATGTAAAAAGATCACAGTCCTCAAGACCCTATGTTACCAAGACTGGCTTGAAACCATATCCCTACTACTTCTGAAAATTTATATTTAACATTTCAGGCCATGAAAAGCAAGACCTCCTTGAACTTCTACAGCTCCATAAAATTAATTGCTCTGCAAACATAAATACTAAAGGTCAGAACTGCAGTTGGCTCATCTAGTGCCCAGTGCCATTCCCTGATTTGGTGCACCTCAGATGCAAGGGACCAGGTCCATCATTTTCACTGATCTTCTATGTTCTTCTACTGAGGAGCAAAGAAAAAATTAAAAAAGTCCTTCTTTCCTGATTGCTAGGTTTGTTGTTCTCCCAATCTTCTGTGCTCCTCAGCTATTGAGGAGAAGAATAAAATTCTATTCTTGAAACTGTAGCAGGTAGCTTGCTACATTTGTAGCACGTGTATTGCACAACCTACACTATACAGAAGTTGAAGCAATTAAGTGCTTCAGTTCTGCAGTCTATGAAAGTAGTATCAAGATTCATATCTGTATTGGCAGTACAGAAACAAATTCTGTTATTGCACCACCAATTGATCAGTATTATGCAGGCCATGCCCATTGTGCCCCAGGTGACTCCTCCTTTCCCCACCCTAGCTACTTTTCCGCTAAATGTCTAAATCTTCTCCAGTAAGTAAAGGTGATACATTGGTGGCATAAACTCTTCTTCCAACCTATACTCCTTCTCTGGAATAAGTTAAAAATACATCTCAAACAGAGTGAAAGCCTCACTACCTTTAAAATAAGCCTTGAAAACTGTACTGGTATCCACAAATTCTCTCCTAGCTTAACCTGTATCACCTTCCTTTAAGGAAGAGAATTTTGATGACGGTGGGTGCAGGTAAGACATGTTTGGTTCTTGGACTGAATATTCTTGCATATTCTGTGAGGCTATGATTCCATGATTCATTGATTTGTTGATTTATGCTGTATTGCACCATGATTAGTAGTCGATCTTGAGTCATGCAAGCACCACAGCTTCCCACTTTTTCCATGTGGTGGGTATACACACATCAGAGGCAATGCAGGTGTAAAGCTTGTGCATCTTGGGAACTTATGGTGAGCCCAGACAGGGATAACAGGTGTTGAAGAACCAACCTGCACTGATGATGTTATGCATTAAGCTTGTAACTCCACAAGGGCTTATGACATTTATGATGTGGACGAGTCTTTCTGCAGTGTTGCAGTCAGTGCTACTGCATAATCAGACTTTACCTTCTGCACAGTGCCATTATCCTCACTCATTGGAGACCAGCTAACATCAGGCATATGTTATCCAGTTATGCTGGTCCCCCTACCAACTGGTGCCTCTGGTGGAATCATAAACATGATACTACTGGCAACACTCACATATATCTATACCCCACAATGACATGCAAAGTGGTTGACAACACTGCATGTTTATAGCATATGGAGACATATATATGTTCACATGTGGATTGTAGCAGTTGCAACCCATATGTACCTGAAAGGACAGATATGCAAAAGTTCCTTGATAAGTCAGCCCAGTCACTCATATGGTACACTGCCCAATATATATATATTTACTCACATTATAACCTGGCAAGCCCCTGGCTGACACTCAAGTGGCAATCGCTAGTCCAGCTCCCACATCAAGGATATGACAGCTGGCCCACCATTCCCAGACAGTGACAGCAAGAAATTCTCTGTCTCTGTGAGCCATTTATGTGTTGCTGGTACACCTCTTGTGGTAGACATGTCCTAGCAATGTCCCCTGCCTTGTCTTTTGCAGCTAGTATTATATTCATTACTTTTTCCCACGCCTTTTGCATAGACCAGTTATGGCTGCCCATTGCATTCACATCCTGCACTGCTCTCTGACACAGCTGGTCACTAACCGGCTATTGAACTTTTGCTCAGGATGTGAATGCTACACATACAGAGGGCCTACATTAGTCACATCAGTTTCCAGTGTACTGACATTTTCCAGTCATTTCCTTCTTTGAATACTAATTGCAGGCCCTGTACAGCTGCAGATTACATATAAGTTAATGGGTATGTCAAACAGTCGGTGAAAATCATCCACTGTCTCTATTTCCCCTATCCTTGAGCATGTTATCAGACTCCTATACTGCTGTCAGAACCTCCATATAATGTCTGCTACAGTTAGCATGGGTTCCTGCATCCCCTTCTTGCATCTGCCTATTGGCCCCATATAGTGGTATGCACCCCCTGTTACATACTCCTGCTTACAATGTTCTGCATTGTTATCCTGTGTACAGGGGTTTTGATGTCACTTGTGTCCTTGCTTTGCCTAAGGTGCTTTGTGCAGAGGGGACTGCAACACCTCCACAGCAGGACATGACAGTACCAAGGCACTGTGATATGTTCCTCTCACATATGAAACAGGTTTTGATTACACTACTGAAATATATTACCAGGTATGTTTTTTGACTTAAATGCTTTTATATCCACTTCCAAGCAATTACTATGTAAAAAAAATAGCTATATTCTAGAGATGTTCATCTGTTAGTGGTCTTAAACTAAAAGGCAATCAAGTTTTATATAATGCTAATAAGGGCCTCATAATGCTGGTGATTATGACAATGAGTCACTTTAGTGCCAGTGTTTCTGAATAGCATTTAGAATGCAATATGCTACCAAACACAGCTGGTCATAGTCATGCTTCGTATTGCTCTACGGAAGCTTTTGTCTAGTATGTTTACAGACACAGCCTGTGTGAATCTGTAGAGCAGAAAAAAATCCAACGTCCAGAAAACTTCTTTATTCACAAAGCAAAGCTATGCCCTTCTTCAATACTAGAGCCACAGAATTGCACTACAAAGGTTTGTTAGTGCTGCAATTGCTGTTATGTTGTGTTTCTCATGTTGTTTGAATGTGTGTTCTTGCACAACAGACTCCATATTACTACCTGAGTGAACCTGCGTTGCAATCTAGTTTTCCTCAGGTACTGAGAACTGCAGGGCTGCTGCATGATATGCTAAGGAGCATAAGATTTATTTGTCCTTCATGCACAAGTATTGTTCTGAACACATGCTGCAGTGGTATGATGGCACTCTGTGTAAGCTAGATGAGAACATGGATATATGTGTATATATACATATATATATATATATATATATAGATATATATAAACAAATATAGATATATATATATATATATATATATATATATATACATATATATATATATATATATATATATACTATATATATATATATATATATATATATATATATATATATAGATCTAGGACTATTGATCAAAAGATCAAAAGTCCAAATCCATTCCCACCGAACAAACTTTAACGAAAGCGCTTTCATCGAAAAAGCACTTTCATTAAAGTGTGTTCCACAAAAAAAAAAAAAAAACACTAAATTAACATTTTTGCAGGGGGGCAAGCCCCCCTGCACACCCCATGTAGGCCCCCCACATCCCCCTACTTAAATATTCTCCTTCCGAGATCGCACTACATTGAAGAAAAGGGAATTTTCCCTTATCCGCACCATAGTACGACCTCGGCAACAGTCATACTTACGCGATAGTGCTTCTTTGGTGAAAAGCACTTTCGTATAGGTATGCTCGCCCGTAATGGATTCGGACTTTTGATCTTTCGATCAAAAGTCCTACATCTATATATATATGTATATATATATATATATATATATATATATATATATATATATATATATATATATATATATATATATATATATATATATATATATATATCTCTCTCTCTCTCTCTATATATATATATATATATATATATATATATCTATATATATATATATATATATCTATATCTATATATATATCTATATGTATATATATATATATATATATATATATATATATATATATATATATATATATATATATATATATATATATATATATGTATATATACATATACACACAGATCACTTCAGAATTTCGAAATCCAAAAACTTTGAATTTCATATGGTTGAGACCATATGATCAAAGTTTTAGAACTTTGAAACTCTAACATAAAATCCAAAAGAAACAGAAAACCATGTTCCTCAATTTTTTTGCACGGGGACAAGCCCCCCATGCACCCCCCCGGCTATTTAAATATACCAATTCCGAGATCACACTACAGAGAGGAAAAGGGAGAATTTCCCATTCAGTGCTGTATGCAGATCTCCGCTCAGAATTTCAGAGTTCTAAAACTTCGAAGATATGGTCTCAACCATATGAAATTCGAGTTGTTGGGAATTTGAAATTCAGGAGGGAACCCATATACACATATAAAAAGTGTACACACCCCTGATTAAATGCAAGGTTTTTGAGATATAAAAAATGAGACCACAATAAATCATTTCAAAACGTTTCCCAGCTTTAATGTGACCTATAACTTGTACAATTCAATTGAAAAACAAACAAATCTTTTACGGGAAAAATGTAAAAAATAGAAAATGTACAATAATCTGGTTGCATACGTGTACACACCCTTAAACTAATACTTTGTTGAAGCACCTTTTGATTTAATTACAACATTCAGTCTTCTTGGGTAGGAGTCTATCAGCATGGTACATCTTGACTTGGTAATATTTGCCCATGCTTCCTTGCAAGAGCACTCCAAATCTGTCAGATTGTGAGGGCATCTCTTGTGCACATCCATCTTCAGGCCACCCCACAGATTTTCTATTGGATTTAGGTCTGGGCTTTGGCTGGGCCATTCCAAACTTTAATTTTCTTCTAGTGAAGCAATTCTTTTGTTGGTTTGGATGGGAGCTTGGGGTCATTGTCATGCTGAAAGGTGAAATTCCTCTTCACCTTCAACTTTCTAGCAGACGTTGAAGGTTTTCTTCAAAAGTGACTAGTATTTGGAATGGTTTATAATTCCCTCCACCTTAACTAAAGCCCCAGTTCCAGCTGAAGAAAAGCAACCCCAAAGCATGATACTGCCACTGGAATTTTGGCTAAAAAGTTCAATCTTGGTCTCATCAGACCATAACACATTTTCCCACATGCTTTTGGGAGACTTGTATTGTTTTGCAAATTTTAGCTAGGCCTGGATGTTTTTCTGTGTAAGAAAAGGCTTCCGTCTTGCAACCCCACCCCATAGTCCAGACATATGGAGAATACGGGAGATTGTTGTCACATATAGTACATAACCATTACTTGCCAGAAATTCCTGCAGTTCCTTCAGTGTTGCTGTAGGTCTCATGGCAGCCTCTCTGACCAGTTTTTGTCTAGTCTTTTCATCAATTTTGGAGGGACGTCCAGTTCTTTGCAACATCACTGTTGTCCCATATTTTCTCCACTTTTTGATGACTGTCTTCACTGTGTTCCATGGTATATCCAATGCTGTGGAAATTTTTTTGTACCTTTCTCCTGACTGATAACTTTCAACAATGAGATCCCTTTGATGCTTTGTAAGCTCTCTGTTAACCATGGCTTTTGCTGTAGCAGGCAACTGAGTAAATGAAAGGAAAATCCCACTAGGACAGCTGAACTTTATTTAGGGTTAATTAGAGCCTCTTCAATTGATTGGTGGTCCCCTGCCATAAACAAACTCTACAACAGAAGGAAGAAACTGTTGCAAAAGAGAGTATAATTCCATGAGTGGAGGAGCTCCCTGGTCAGCCTCAGTAAGAAGCTGAGATCCCTTATAAGATTCTCCAAAGCTAGCTACACAAACAAAATTACCACTGATTGTAGGGACAACCACAAAGCATGCTATACCTATGTCAAGAATCTCATGGCAACACCCAGACCTGCTCTGAGTTAAAGCACAGCGGCATGAAAATTACAGAACCAACTGATATTGCCAACATCCTGGCAGATAGGTTCAGTGCTAACTTTACCCTGCCCTCACCCTCTAAAGGGCCCATATCTATACAGGAAGAATGCAGAGTCCCTGTAATCACAACTACTCAGGTAAAAGCTGCACTGTCTAAAGCCAAAAACACAGCATCCATGGGACCAGACAACATCCCAGGCTGCATTTTACACTAACTTCAGAATGAACTGTCTCCCCACCTAAGCACCATGTTCAATCATAGCCTCACGACTGCCTTTGTGCCCACTGAATGGTGCACAGCAACAATTATCCCACTACACAAAGGGGGAGCCACCACTGATCCTGGTAACTATCACCCTATTAGCCTGACAAGCCTGGTCTGTAAGGCCATGGAACATATCATCATGGAACTCATAAACAAAGACATTGGTAACCTCCAAACTCTGGACCCCACTCAGTTCGGGTTTGTGAAAGGCAGATCATGCCTGCTGAACCTGATCGACTTCTTTGAGGCAGTCACCAAAGCTGCAGACAGGGGTAAGGTGGTTCACACAGCCTATCTTGATCTCGCCAAGGCTTTCGACACCATCCCCCATTCTGGAATTATAGCTAAACTCTCTAAACTAGGTATAAATCCCTACATCACAAGATGGGCTGCCAACCGACTCACTGATAGAATCCACACTGTAAAAGTTACAGACTCCAAATCTGACTTCAAGCCAGTGACAAGTGGAGTACCACAGGGTTCAGTCCTGGGACCTCTCCTGTTTGATATCTACTTCTCTGAAGTACAGGCTAACACAGAAGGCCTTTGGCTAATGAAGTTCGCAGATGACTGCCATAGTCGAGTCCCCAAATTATGTGGACATCCTACAGAAGGGCCTCACTCAGACAGATGCCTGGTGTCAGAGCCATGGCCTCAAGTTCAATGCCAAAAGGTACATTGTCATCCCCTTTGGTAAAAACTCTGTACCTATGAACTACCACATAGGCGGCAGTCAACTTAATGCTGAATGTGTGATAAGAGACCTTGGGACCCAGGTGGACATAGTCTCTCCTCTGATAATCACATCACCACAGTAGTCAGTAAATCCTTCTATGTGGCACACCTCATCACAAAAGGGTTCTCATCCAGGAAAAAAAGGTAATTGTTCCCCTCTACTCAACACTCATTAAACCCATTATAGAGTACAACGCCCCTTTTAGAATGTACCTCACAAGACATCTGCAGCAGCTGGAAAGGCCACAGAAGTACCTCACAAAGAGGATTACTAGCCTCAAACAGATGCCCTACGCAGACCGTCTCAAAAAACTCCAGCTTTACTCCGTCACATATCACCTACTCAGAGGCGATATCTGTTTAACATACAAAGCTATGTCAAACCCAGAGCTGTTGGACATGCTCCACTTAAAGAAATCCCAGTCCCTCTGAGCTACATGCTCTAGGGACCTAAACCTTGTCACCACAATAAACAGAACATGCTGGAGGGATAGATCTCTGTCCCAGAGGCTTCCCATACTCTGGAACAAGCTACCCGTCTATGTCAAGCAAAGTTCCTCATTAGCTCTCTTCAAGAAAAATCTTGATGAGTGGATGGGAAATAGAAAATACACCCCGGGGATCACTTCTGTGGCTCTGCTCAACAGGGGCAAAGGAAAATAACTTTCTTGGGTGGCGTAAGCCAGGGAACTTTGTTGGCTAGGCTTACTTAGACTCTTGGGAAGATAGCCTAGTACCTACCTATGAATCTATGATGGCAGGTGTGTACCCAAGAAGACTGAATGCTGTAATTAAATCAAAAGGTGCTTCAACAAAGTATTAGTTTAAGGGTGTGCACACTTATGCAACTAGCTTATTGTATTTTTTTTATTTGTTTTATTCCTCCCCCCTAACAGATTTGTTTGTTTTTCATTTGAATTGTACAGGTTATAGATCACATTAAAGGTGGGAAAAGTTTTGAAATTATTTATTGTGGTCTCATTTTTTATATTACAAAAACCTGGCATTTTAACAGGGGTGTGTACACTTTTTATAGCCAAGGAGTCAGATTGGAACAGATCACATATCACAGGAGGCAGAAATGACTCTCCAGACAGCATTGTGCATAAACCATGTGTGGCACTCCATTATTTCACTGCCATTATATGTGTACCATAACTGATTATTAATGTGTTCCTTTTTCTTCCACTTTTAAGGTTATGTTGGAGACTTTACAGCACCAGCACTAGCCTCAGCATGAGGCAGCAGATGCCTGTGGTCCTATCACCAGTGGTAACTAGGTCTGTCTCTCAGCAGGGGAGATTTACCATGCTCATTCTGCTAAACATGACTCAGATTGATTTATAGTAGCCTCAGTGACCACTTCTCAGGAAGTTATGTGTAGGTTCAGCTTTTCATGGTGGCCAGAAAGGTCTTCTGTTATCTCTTTGCATCAGTTGTGCAGGCTGATGTTATCTGAGACATGTTGAAATCTGAGTGCCTGCCTCAACACTATAGACTATGACTGCCCCTAGGTATGACTTGTCATGTTGCATGTCCAGCAGACCTGGACCACCAATCCACTAGAAGAACAACCTGCCCATAACATCAGTTTTGGAGGTGACTGATTGCTGGCTGTTGCCCTCCTGGCTTGCCTAGCATTTAGCCATGGCTCTTGCCCAGTTTCATTCCTGATGCCTCCTCCACACCATTGTCACAATCCTGGTAACTTGTTCTTAGTGCAACCCTCCCCATCACCAGTTGTCCATCCTTTCTCAGTTTCTGTCCATCTACTTTTGGTCCTCATCTTTTGCCTGCATGCCACCCAATGTATGAATACATTGTTTGTTTGTTTGCTCCCAATGCTTTCTCTTCTTTTGCTTTCTCTTTCCTGATTATTTTCTTCTACCTACCCTACCAGCCTTTGTTCTTCATATATTGAAATTGGGGCTCTCTACTCCAAAAAAAAACAACCTTGCATTCACTTCTAATATATTCCTTATGATTATTCTTGTGTGTTTTCTTTATAATGCTACACTGTAGTTTCCTGATTTCTTATATTCCACTTTCCTTCCTCTGTAGGCTATCTTTAGTGACAGCTGTGACATGCCATACTATGCCTATAGACATGAATGAACTATGCTATTGTAGCTTGCCTTGGTGGTTACATCTGCCACATCAGTCACATGGTCTTCTTAGGATTACTCATCGTCTGTGTCACCTTAGCATTGCTCTTCCCTCTGACGTGGCATTTGTATTTTATTATGCCATCTTATCAGTCCTCTGCTTAGTACGTATATTCTGTGCTGACACCGATACTTATAGTATTAGCTGTGGGCCACCTCATGTTGCCTTTTTCTTACCATTTAGCTTTGCACAGGTGTGAAACATTTGTCTATGAATCCACACAATTATGTTAAAAATATCAAACTATATAATCCAGTCTTACCATTAATAAAGCATGCTGTACAGATCTAGCTATATTAGACACCTAAAAAAAACAGTTACCATTGACAGATCTGTGGTAGGTAGGGAAAGACTTGTGTGACTCTATTTGGTTCAGTTATGCTCTATTTGATAAAATGTGCTTGAGACGTGTGATTTAATATAATTATTCCAAATAATTTCCGTATCTCCTTCCTATGTATTCCACTAGTGTCCCTAGAATTCTTATTTTTTGTATACTTTTGAACTGGATATTGCTGTAAATATCTCTGTGTTTGAATGCCACTATGTCATTTATTCATCTAATTTTCTATTAAAATAACATTAATAGATAAAGAGTACACACAATTTTAAAACAAACATTTTATCCAATAAATTGTCACAATTATAGACCTGTAATAATTATTCAACAACACTATTATATTCTAAAGCCACAACTGGGGTGGCCTAATGGTTAAGTTGTTTGCCTTACAAACGCAAGGTACAGGGTTTGAGTTTCACAAGGGATAATTGGCTAGGCTTAAAATGGCTCACAAGGGCAGTTAGCTTATTACTAACCTATGAACTGAATTCCATTATAAATATTTACTGTTATTCACACCTTAGTGTAGAGTACTGGGTTGTTATTCAATATTTTGTGTGCGTATATCTTCCCCAATAAAACTACACCCTCTTGCAGAGTAAGATATTCCACACAGTGTCTCTTGTTCTGTTTCATTTCCCAATACCTGGGGTACAGGATTTGATTTCCTTAGCCCTCATTTCAATATTGCCTAAAATTGAGCAAGTCTCTTAACCAAACTTTGCTCCCGGGTGACCCTTAAAAAGGGACTATGTGCCTAATGGGCCTACCTGGTTAACAAAAGGGTCTTACTATTGTTGTTGTTATTATTAGTGGTAGTACTATTATCTTACAAAGTACATTCTGGTTCACATTTACTTGTCTGTATTTTTTAAGATGGACATTTTTATAGTGTGCAGACAAAATTATGCAACAATGTGCTTGTTACAGATACAAAGTGCAATGTGAGTCTTATAAGACATTTCTCAAAAATGGTTTATCAATAAAACTGAATAATTTTGTATTTCATTTTTAATTTAATTTAGATTTGTAATACTATTTAAGGTTGGTATAGAGGCATAGCCACAGCTGCATTAAAGCAGATGGAAATGGTAAACATTTTTTTTGGGGGGTGGGGTAATTGAACTGACGTTTTGATGAGCTGTCCTTGTTCGATTTCATTATTCATAGGCTGTGCTACAGTGCCTGACTGTACCAGTGTGCCATTGTATCCATATCTGCACTGAGTTATTAGAATTGTTTTTGTATTTCTTGATTAATTTATTTATCAAGTTAGTCCCACTAGTATGGGTTATATTCAGTGGATAATGAGGTGGGAGTCATATTGGCAAGGCACATTTGTCCAGGAAACTGGTGAAATTCTCCTTCTATTTTTGATAAATGCTTTTGGATCTCTTATATCCACCTGTCCAACCACCATCTGTGGCAACAGAACTTCAGTTTGACACCTCCTCCTTAAACTAAAACCTTGCTCCTACATTCTTCATAATCTGGCTCCATCCTTCCTTAAAATGGCTGCCGACAGCATTGCCCTCCCCATTTCCATTCTTATCAACAGTATCATCCAAGAAGCCTATGTGCCCTCACTCTGGAAGAAAGTTTTTGTCAGCCCTCTCCACAAAGGTGGCAATAACACAGACACTACTAACTTCCATCCTATAGCTTTTCTCTCACCTCTTCTAAAATCCTCGAAAAGTGCATTCATCACCAATTCTTGCCATACCTAACACACAGTCATCTTCTTACCCCAACACAACATGGCTTCAGACCTGGCCACTGCACTACCACTGCTATTCTGTCCTTTCTTGACACCATTAATCGTTGTTGCAACTCTGGGAAAATCGTATCCCCCCTTTACTTAGATCTCTCCAAAGCCTTTGACACTGTCTCACATTCTCTTCTCTTATCTCAACTTTCTTCCTTCGGTTTCTCTCTTTCCTTCATATCCTGATTAACAAGGTATTTCTCCAATAGACAACAAACTGATAAATGGAAAAATTCCACTTCATCCTTTCTCAACAATCCCTCCGGCATTCCCCAAGGCTCTATTCTTGACCCCTTACTTTTCAATATTTTCTTTAATAACTTTCACAAATCCATAGGTAATGCAACACTGATCCAGTATGCTGATGATTCCATAATCATCTGTACAGCAAACTCTCCCTCCGAACTCCTTCAAAAAACCCAAACAGCCTTCTCCAAAACAAAAACTTAGATGCTAAACAACCATCTTGCTCTCAATGCTAACAAAACAAAAATCATGATATTCTCTCTTTCAAGAAATTTCACCATAGAAAAAAGCTCCTTTACAATAAAAAGCCAGAATAACACTCTAATCAATACTGTACCTCACATTAAACTACTTGGAGTTACCATTGATGAAAATTTAAAATTCGATATCTACATCCAAAATAATATAAAAAAACCCACTAAAAACTAGGTCTGCTGTAGAGACAAAATCAAGTTCTAACCACTTCAACCAGACGTACTCTAACTTCCTCCTACCTGCTCTCCTGTCTTATGTATGGTGCCCCTCTACATACTCATCTCCAAATTAGCCTAAAAAACAAACCGGAAGCCTGCTTTAACAAAGTCTGTAAATTTGCTACAGGGTCCAAATACTCTACCCATCACTGCCATTCCCTCCACTCCCTAAACTGGCTTGAGCTTCCTAATTACCTGAAATTCATACAACTCATTACTGCTCACAAATTCATATTCTAACCCTCCACCTACCCCTCCCTTTCATCTATCTAAACCCCTTTACTCCCCTGTCGTACTCTTAGATCTGAAAACCAAAACCGTCTTAAAATCCGTAAACCCCCATGCCCTCCAGGCCAATTACTTCTACCACAGTTCTTAGTTAAACTTTGGAATTCTCTGCCCCCTCCCTCTGCTGTACTCACAACCACTCTAATTTCAAATCTCTCCTCCATTCTTACTTTACCTCAGACTGGGATTGTTCCTGCTCCCTTCCCACCTAAATTACACTGCTGTCTTTTTCACACCTCCCTTCAATTTCATCTATCACCTTTGATCACCAACATTATTGTTAGAACAAACACTAAACTTGTATAAACACTTTATGACTTACACTTTTAATTATATTCTCTGTATTACTTTTAACTTTATCAATATTTTAACATTTGTGTTTTTAAATGTACACTCCCTGTTTTTGTATTTGTATTTTAAATTGTATGTTTATGCTTTTGTATATTGTATATTTCATACTGTACTTATGTTATATTCTTTTAACTGCTTTTGGAGCTTTCCTCCCTGGGCCTCCACTGAAAATGGGCTCTGCTTGGCCCAGTGGATTTTCCTGGTCATCAAACTGGAAATAAATAAATAAATAAATAAATCTAAAGGATGATACCTCAAGAGTTCAGAACCCCTCTTATGCTGCACTACAGTGTCAGGAGCAAAAAAATATGAATCATAACACTCAGTGTGGGATGAGAACCCACAACTTTTCAATATTTTGGGATGAAAGTCATGCATGCTGTTTCCTGAATAAATTACACTGACCAATATTGTCCCTACATTAACTATAACCAATGTTAGAAACTCTTAAAATAAAAACAAAGGAACAAACAATAATTCAAAATGTTATCCTCTTGTATAGAATTTGGGGAAGTAGTAATAATAATAATAATAATAATAATAATAATAATAATAATAATACTCATTATCACCACCATCATCATCATAACAATAACTGGTTAAGACCACCCCTGTGGAGATAAGTGGGGTACACTGATTTTTTTTCTTCTGCAATTGCAGAAATTACTGATCTCGTGTTTTGGTCAGCATTATATTTATCTTTGAGTAACTGTACATAGTTAAATGATGCCCTTTTAGGGTTGTTTGAGAGACATAGCTCAGATGGTTTCCAAATGTATGACATTTGAAACAGTAACAAATACTATACAGCCTTAGTGGTCTCTCCTTTCTTCGGAATGACCATGGCACTATAAATACTTAACTTCATTAACTTACTGTGTTCCTTAATCCACTACCTTACTAGGAAAACTGCTACTGCATTCACAGTAGTTTCAGGGCACTGACAGCAGTATTAGGCTACTAGACTTGATAAATATTCTTTGATAAAAATTAGCTTGTCAGTCATTGCAATCTTGCATGAATATACTTAGAGAATTTATTTTATCATTATAACTAAAACCGTCACGTCTACTGAAGTGCAAGTAAAATGTATGTTTAATGTTCTCAGTCTGTGATGAGTGAATGCATTCAGTTCATTTTGCTGTCTATGAATTCACAGTTTTTTTTTTTTTTCATTTCCAGGGACAGATTGGAGCAAGAGGACCCCCAGGGTCACCAGGCCAACAAGTAAGTCTTTTTTGGAAAATAGACTAAATGTAACTACATATAACTTTATGTAAAGTTTGATTATTCTTTTTACTTTTCTGTCGTATGTGTTGGTTTGTGTCTTGATGTACTGTGACTGTATAATTCATTGCAGAATAGCATCATAGATATCTGACTCTATTACTCAGTTATTTGTTAATGTATATGCTTTCTGCATCTTCATAGAGAGCATCCAATAATACATAGTTGTACAAGTGGAGAGAGAATCATGGGTATGCCAAAAAAATAATCTAATTAATAATTAGTATAGCAGGACAGCACAGTGGCACAGTGGACAGTACTGTCGCCTCACAGCAAGAGGCTCCATGGTTTGATTCTCAGCTAGAGTCCCTCCTATGTAGATTCTCCATGTCCTCCTTGTGTTTGTGTAGGCTTCCTCCAGTTTCCTACCACATTCCAAAGACATGCAGTAGGCGGATTGGACACTCTAAATTGGCTATAAGTATGAGTGTGTAGTGTGTAAGAACTAATGTGGCAGGGCTAGCCACCTGGTGGTGTAAACCTTGTAGATGATTGACACTGTTGAAGTAACTCCCCAACTTCATGTGCAAAAATGGGAAAAAAGGGGTTGTGGATGGATGGATATAGATAAAATCTAGCATGTTATTTCTTATTTTACAGCTTTTGGTGTTTGGGGATTTGGAAGTTTTCAGTCTTATGAGCTGCAGTATATACAGAGCTGTAGTTGTAATGTTCCTGTGAGGAATGCAGACCTGTTCTCACTTACAGAACTGGTACTCTAAACAGTATTTCTACATAGTTATAGAACATCTTGTCACCTAGGATAACAAGCTGCTACTGAGCTGCAGAACATATGTCTGAGCCATTATCTAAATCTTAACTTGCAAAGTGTTTCTTCTAAGCAAGTCTCTTAAGCAAAATGTAGTCCTGCTTCATCCCCAAAAAGAAGATGTTGTACCTAGAGGCCTAGCCCACCTGGTTAACAGATGAACATAAAACATTAAATGATGCCTGCTAAGCCTTAGATATAGAATAAGCCATGAAGAGGTGCACAGCAGACTATGAGTGGGATGTCTGCTGGAAAATTATGGGACTGTAAAAAAAGTAGACAAAATTGTGTACCTTTTGCAATGTAAATTGCTCTCTGTCCTGCAACATTTCCATTTATGCTTACTAATAGCAAATGCATTCATTTTTCTGCATCTGTCGATAAGGTAAAAGGGGAAAAAGATGTAGACATATATGAGTCCCCAACATTTTCCATAGTATTTATGTCTCAGAAAATGGAAGAATGAATAATACAGAAAATGTCCCTCTACATTCTGGAAGGGGTTATGTACCCATCCTCTGCTTGCTTTTGTGGTGACTAGCAACTGGATCTACAAGGAAAATGTGAGGCATGAATTGTCAATTTCCTACTTAAACCTTTTTTATAGTTTCCTGTTACCCACCTAACATTTTAAATAAGGACATATTTCTTTAATTGTTCTACTATGCACCTAAAATGTACTCATCTCAGCTACTGATTCCTATAAGAACTAGAATGATGATTTTTTTTTAGACAAGCATTCTTAATTTTAAGCAAGGTTGCACCTATTTTTACACCAGCTTCCAGAAGGGAGCCCTGGCCAAGCATTGGACAGTGTATGTTTCTGGATAACATACATTTACTAGAATGCAAAAAATACTGAAATGACAGATTTAAGCAAAATGTAATACTTATTAACGTGAAATATTGGTAAAATTGCTTTCATCTATATATTAGCACATCTTATTGCAACAAATGTGTAAATGAGTTGTAATGCATATGCATTTAGCTGACGTGGTACATGCCTGGATAAATCCTTGTTTAAAGGCCTATTTCATTCAGATCTTCATACAGACATTAGTTGAATAGCTCTACATTCGTCTGAGTGAGTCTGGCTGTACTTTTGCCACAGTATTCTTTTGTTTGTGAACTATATTCACTCATTAGTAATCATGGCTCAAACCACAGTGGCAAAAATTAGTCAGATTGCTAACACTGTCTGTTGACCAGAACAGTTTTCTATACAAAATTAATTTATGACTTTACTGTATCACTTACTTTGGGTACAGTTCTAGGCTTCTATATACCACATGAGAACTGAGATGCCTCTGGGACTGAAATCTTGTCCACACATTGTAGGTGTGAGATCCTTTTTTACTATGTGAGTGATAAGTGTACTACATTCTATTACATTTCACATTGAATATTTCTGATAGCTGTTACACAAAGGTGATTATATTTTTACTTTATTTTTTTATGAAAGTTAAGTGCTGCTATCAGACATGTTATTCAATGTGGACAATACATGATATAATGTTCAATTTGTAAATACTTTTGTTTGTTGTTATGAATTTATATTTTAGTTAAGGTAAAGCACAAAGAACTTAATTATGGAAATATCAGTACTACTCTGATGCAAACAAATAATAGTAACAAATAAAATAATAAAATAACGTCTATATTACTGAGAATTAGGATTGAAATATTATGTTCAGTTTTGATATCTTTCTTTTTCCTCTA
Source organism: Protopterus annectens (assembly GCF_019279795.1). Lineage (NCBI taxonomy): Eukaryota > Metazoa > Chordata > Ceratodontiformes > Protopteridae > Protopterus > Protopterus annectens. The sequence continues at coordinate 1,802,153,193 of NC_056737.1, read as the reverse complement.
TTAACCAGGGTCCTTTAGGTCCACCAGGTCTTCCAGGAGAAGTTGGAGATACAGGACCAATGGTGAGTTATTAACACATTGCTGAATCATATTTTATTTACCTATATCTCAGGTGGTTTGAACTCAGAGTAGGCTAAGCTATCATTATACAACTTTTTGACTCGCAAAATGGAAGAGTAATGAACTACAGTCTTCAGTACAGATGTTTGTCACCTCTATAGAAGCATATTAAGTCAGCCTCAAGACAGTGAATCTTCTGCCAATAAGATGCAGGACACATGTTTGAAATTAGAAGTGAAAGTCAATCCACCAGCACTGTAGAATAATGCATGTGCTGTTGACACCCACAGAAAAGATTTTTGGGTTAAATTGAAAATATGCTGAAAGTTAAACATTTGCATAAACAGTTAGTTCTAAGCAAACCACAAGAGGCACAAAATGCACGGAATGAAAGTACTGCATATGCATGATATGTATAATAACATGCACATGGGCAGTGATGACAATGCAAGGGTATTGAATGGCAAAAATGTCTACACTGAAAATAAATTCAGTGCATAGAGGCAAACACAGACACGGATAGTGACACAATGAAAGTACTGCACATGCATGGATATGTATAATAACATGCACATGGGCAGTGATGACAATGCAAGGGTAGTGAATGGCAAAAATGTCTAAACTGAAAATAAATTCAGTGCATAGAGGCAAACACAGACATGGATAGTGATGCCCAAGGGAGATGTTTAGGAAAGTAAGAAGCAACATTTTAAAACAACTGTTGCATAAAAACAATAACCAGGCTGCACCATTTTAAAATAATTCTGTTCTATAATAACAGTAATCACCACTATTAGTCACTCGAGTTTACTTTTAACTTTAATGGCAATCATGCATTAACCATCATGACTAACTGACCAGGAAGTGATTATTTTTACATTAACTCACAGTATTTATATAATTTTACATTAACCTAATATAGGGTAAGTATTAAGGTGTTGGGTTTCTAGATTACAAATAAATTGGAAGGACATTATGAAGATTGTTTTTTTTTTTTTTTGTTTAGTTTTGAAATTGCATGGCAGAACCAGTAAAATGATCTAAGTGTGTTAGTTAAGGTAAAGACATATCTCTCTATGTTTACCATCAGTAGTCACAACTATTAAGTATGCCACTGGGGTTTATCCAGTGAGTACTCAGGCAAACAGCTTCTTCAGGTGATGCTGAATTTGAAGGAAAATAAGTCTTTAGAGTTAGCCAGGGAGAAAATATATTGAAGATCCAGCAAACACATCTTTTTTTAATGAATGGACATCATTCGGTAAAAAACAGAATAAAAATCACCTTAAGAAGCTGGATAGATTAGCTGTAGTACACACTTAAGTGGTGTGAGAAAGAGAGAAAGGCCAAGGTGATGTTTAAAAAAGAAAAAAAGAAAAAAATGAAAGTTTTTCTTGCATATTATGATTTAGTTGCACTGACCCTTAGTGGAGTCAGACTCAGTTCCTAATGAACTTGTCAATATTCAAATTAATCATCCCATAGGCAATGAGGCTAAATAGAAAGCACCAGTCTCAGGAGGCAGTCAAAACTGGGAACAGACTGATAACTCTGGCAGTATGAGGGAAGGGTACACATTGTGTAGCTGTGACTGCTCTGGATAGCATATAAAAGGCGGGATTTCCATTAAAGTGTTTTGAAAATGGGATGCTGTCCTACATTAACTCCTAAAGTATAAGGCTAGAAATTCATCCTGAAACTGTAGTCTGGATTAGGTTTTGGAAAAGTGGCATAGCCAATTAACAAGCTTTGAATAAGTGACTGGGCCGCATCTTTAAATAAGAGTCATGCACGCATTACTGCACTGGAACTTCAGAATGTTTTTGTTAGATAAAGTTAGGTTTACAGATTATCTTTGAGTAATAACAAAATCCAGAAACATTCTGTTTACCAGATGCCTTTTTTAGAATGAAAGCATTCTTTACAAAATGCATTGCATCTGTTCTTCACACATTAGCTGTATTCTAACAATCGACTTAAAATGTAATGCAGATGCTGTTTGTGAAATGAGTGTACAAATAAAGGGCGATCATTCCCAAACATAAAGCAAAGTACACAAAGATAACTTTAAAATAATTCTATGTGTGAAGATGACATTCTTTGAAAATTGCACCAACACATTTTAAATTATAAATAAAATAAGCTGATATTGAAAGAAGAAAATATTGAAACAACTTCCATTTGGTTATTCTTCATTGTGAGCACATGTAGCTCCTTAGATGCATAGTTCTTTAATCTAAATCAAAAATGCACCTGCTATTCTCTGTCTATCAGTATTAATTAAAATCATATGCACCAGGTGCAGCAAAATAATTTAAGAGCATTATTTGCATAATTAAACTCTTTTGAACAGAAGTGACATTAATTGCATATTTTCAGATTTTGCACCTTGTTAGTGATTTCTTTAGAAAAAAAGCACAAAAAATCTAATTGTGTCAATACCTCTATGAAATAGTCAGGGTGCTATTAGATAGTGGAATCCAGTATTGATTTAAAGATGTAAAAGATGATTTCAAGGAGACAAGCATGTCACATCTGAACCCACTTAAAGTGTATGCATTTTAAATGAAAGCCAGAATCTGTGTCACAGGTCAAAAGAAAAGGAATTTCAGCAAAGTATTGTAAGCTGTTCTGTATATATATTTTAGATAGTGGCTGAAATGTCATAGCCCCAAATAAACTTTTGCATCTCTATGATGCACAACTAAATAAACTAATAAATGACAATAACAAAAAGCCACCAATGAAACTTTGACACAGTGAACTTTATTACTGAGCACTTTCATCTTTTAAAAAGCAAGACTTTGTCTGAGTAACAAATAAAAATGACCACAGTCCTTTTATATGAAGAGACAGCTAAATAGTAAAAACAAAAGATATTCTTAAAGGCATACTGTGAATTATATTAAAATAATTCTTAATACAGTAAAAAGACTAAATAAAGATGGATAATGCCCTAAATAAATATAAATGCAAATATAAATACATAAATATAAATATATGTGTATGTAAGGGTTTCCTTCAGAAGCTCGAAATTCTGAAATGTGGAATTTCAGTATTTCGAGCCTAAGAAGCTGAATCCACATAATAGTGAAAGTTTAGAAGCGTGAAATTCAAAACCTCGAATACCGGAGGTTTTGAATTTCGGGCTTCTAAAGTTCCGCTATGGTCATGTATTCAGGTAAGTGTGTGTGTGTGTGTTAAGGGGTTTGGGTACGGGCTGTGGTGTGTGTCAGTGTGTTTTGTCACTGTGATGTGTGTGTTGGAAGAGAAAGTAGCTTGTGTGATGGTGTTTTCTGTATGTTTGTATGTAGTGCAAACTTGGAGTGAGAATATTTAAGTAGGGGGGTGTGGGGGTTGCAGCCCCCTTCATGTAGTAGAGTGATTGTGTGTGTTTGTATGGTAGGTGGTTTTGTGTGTGTGTGCGTGTGTGCGTGTGTGTGTGTGTGTGTGTGTGTGTGTGTGTGTGTGTGTGTGTGTGTGTGTGTGTGTGTGTGTGTGTGTGTAGTTGTTTTGTGGGTTCGACTTCTTGGGCTCAAGATACTGAAATTCGTGATTCCAGTATTTCCATCTTCTGAAGTGAATATGTATGTAATTATAACAAACATAATAAATGTAAAATTAAGGCTTATATTTTGGTGAATTACTCTTATTTTCAAAATGCTTATAATAGAAATATTGTCATTAATATCTGGTGATTATGAGGCATTGAGCCCCAGCTGCCAACACAACTCTTTACTCTCTAAAAATGAATCTATATTGCCACAGGAGGGGATGCCAACACCGTATCTAAGGCAAAAAGTAAACTTCAACACAGGAACGTTGTAAAGTGGTTTGGTAGATTTTGCTTTTTTTAATATCGTAAATGTGTTCCTTGAACCTATCCTGCAACCTTCTATTAATTTTCCCTACATAAAAAACTTTGCAGGTGTCACATAATGCCACATACACTAAATGTGTGGTATTACAATTTACTTTCTCTGGACAGGGAACAGTTTTGTAATAATCATGAATAACAACAAACCATTTGCAGCTGCCACACTGTTGCATACTGCTGTGACTCCAAATATCCTTATTGGTAGTCAACTTTTAAATGCTTTTCAAATTCTTGCCCTTAGAAAAAACTATATTGGGGAATTACAAAGGACATTCTTTATTTCTGAACTAAAAACCAAATCCCAAAATGCCCTTCTTCCTTACAACACTAACATAATAATGTGCAGTGTTGCTAAATGGTGCAATAATGGAAACTATTTTGTGATTACTTCTCACAGTAATCTCATTTACATTGATGTTGGACTGACCCTTCCCCTTAAGTATTGGGGCGAAATGGTTTTGTTGTTGTTCAGCCACTTCTGCTTCTATTTTCCTTAAAAAATTAAATGGATAACACCTTTCCCTGAATAAACTAATCAGATGGTGTAGTTCATGTTGACAGATAGAATCATCTGAAATAGAATGGGATAATCTAACCATCTGACCTTTAACAACTGATCTGTTCTGGAAATGAGGGTGGCAGCTATCATCGTGTAAATAAGCATTAGAAAATATTTATTTTCTATAGACGGTAGAAGAAGAATACTTAGCCTCCAAATTCTTTCATAGCATGATAATGAGAAAATTTATACTTGTCTCATTAATAGTGTACATAAACTTGAGAAAATAAATAGACCCCTGCCATGAGTTCAGAAAATAAGGCCATTGTTCCTGTCCATAAAATTAACACATTGTCCAAATATCTGAAATAGCCATGTGTAAAGGAAAGGAATTCTGGGGTTAATCACATAAATTTTCTTCTACATGACGAGGATTATATTGACATCGATGGGGGTGGAAGCAGCACCCATAGCGACACCTGAGACCTAATGAAAGAATTCCCCTTCGAAAAATAAAAAAATATTATTTAACACTAAGTACGAGCTCTAGACTTTCTAAAATTGCATTTTAGTCCCTTAGAGTTGGTCTTCCCTTCTTGTTATAATCCTTTTATGTGCTTCTTTCACTAGTCCATTGAGCCATACAAACGTCACTACTTTCTAGGCCCAGTTTTACCTGGCCTAATTCCCTGTTTTCTTTAGGTCTTTGTCAGTCGAATTCCTTTCCTGAAAGTATCTTCAAAATTCCCATCTCCTAATTCCATGCTGTTCTCCAAACTCCTGAAAAGCTATAATGACTCTAATACTTGTGGAAACCTAATAATTGTTAACACCTTTCTTTTGCTCCACTTATTCTTTCTCCTTGTATGTGACACATACTATATTTTGCAACAGAAGATTGCCTCTGCTAGTTGTCTCTGTCTTTCTCTAGTACCAAAGCTCAGAGCAGAAATATTTTTCTTTCAGTTTTATTGTATAATTTGTATTATACATTCCCATGTCACTAGGAGCCTTAACTCTTTCCATGTCAATTTGCCTTTGTCCTGTTCAGTAAAGAATATAGTGGTCTACCTAGAGTTAACTAGCAACTGGTATGTTTTACAAGTCAGATTTCCTATCCTTTGTATCCGTGAACCATAAAAGTTTGCATCTTTACCATTTGGGCTTTTCCTTGCGTGATCTCAACATACCCTTTTAGATATTTTTATCAGGCCATCTGGAACTCACAAATGCCATTCAAAATAAAAAAATGCCAATATTTGGAATCCTGTCATTTCAGTGCTGTGATCCCCACGTATAGGAACAGGTTGCAAAGAGTCTTTTGGACCATATCTACCACCTTTTTAATGCACTCTCTACCTTTATTAACCTGCCTTATTCTTAGCTAACACTAGCTGACAGGACACTTGCTTCTAAATAATTTAGCCATCATTTTTCCTCTTTCTTGATGATGTACATTTCTTGGTTCTCTGCCCCTTCTTCTTCTACTGTCACTTGAGTCTGCTTTGATTTACATCTCTCAACACTGACCTTGAGATTCCTGTACAATCCTGAAAACCTGTATATAGACTAACTCATCTCCTTCGCAGCATGCCTTTTGGATAACAATTAAATCCTCCAATATGCCACTCAATTCTACATCTTTGTCTAGCATCCATCTTAAAATTTTTTTGCATAATTGTGTCTGTGCATGTGTGTGTGTGTGTGTGTGTGTGTGTGTGTGTGTGTGTGTGTGTGTGTGTGTGTGTGTGTGTGTGTGTGTGTGTCCTTCAAATATTCCTAGACATTTGAATAAGTTGATCATTTTTATTAGAATATTGCTGTGGTATAAGATTCACAGTAAATTAGTTCTGTAAAGTTTTCTGATAGAACCAAACAACATAATTTTAGTTTTGAAGGAGTTTAATAGAAGATGTTATAAAAAATGAAGGACTGCAATGCCAGCCAACAAAAAAAAGATACAAAGATACTGAAGAAAAGAGGTGATGTAATACCTTTAACTGGACCAACACAGTTTTACAAATACTTAAGCTTTCAAACTAACTGGAGTCCATGATCAGATAGCTAAAAGTGACAAGGAAGAGACAAATGGAGATAAAGTTTTGTAACCAAGTTGTCACATCTGAGCTTATCCCTTTTTCAAAGAGATGATCAAGCAGAAGGGGGTGATCTACTAGATCAAAAGGCCTGATATTGTCAATGAATGTAGCTTCTGTAATAATTCCTTTTAGAAGACAATAATGGCTAATGTATTGTGATTTTCAGTAAAGTGAGATGCATGGAGATTGATGGTAGTGTGAGACTTTGTTGGGTTTTGATTGTCTGAGTAATGATTTTACACATTTCCCCCTGTAACCATCACATTGAGAACACACCCATAAAAACTGATCCCATAGTTAACAATACAGAAATCTATACCAACTGTATCTACTGTACCAACTGTTATAAGGAAGTCCTTTCTCATTGCACAGCTGATATCTAAACGCATTGTGCATGGGTCCAAGGATGCAATCATTCCACTGTACTTGTCACTCATTAGGCCAGTAATTGGGTATGATGCCCCTTTCAGTATGTATGTATACAAACTTTTGTCACAAGTGGAATGACCAAAACACTTTCTCACTAAAAAAAAAAAAAAAAAAAAAAAAAAAATCAAGGTCTTCTGTCAAGGTCTTACAGACTGTCTCAAAGTCTTGTCCCTTTTCTCATTACCGTAGACATTATTGACAGATGACCTCAGCCTTGTGTATAAAGCTTCAACAGACTGTGCTGCCAGTGACCATGGCTGGTCCATATCTATAGTGGCCACATTGGCTAAAAGTCACAGATAACACAGTCTGCACTTGACACAGATGGGGTATTGACATACCAGTATTAATGCTGGGTCTGGTGTTATATCGGATCTGCTCTAGTTGGAACTGTTCATGCCCCCCCCAACTACAGGTCATGTTCCACCAGCACTGCCTTGTTTATATCATGGGATCCTCTGGAAAACACTGCTTATGCTTTCAGCACATTAAAGATTTGCCCAGAAGCAGTCAGAAGGCATTCATTTACACACAATGATCATGGCAAGCACCTCAGACAACACTGCAAGTTTCATGGCTGACTCAATTAACTTTGACAGTGAAGGTCAGATTGCTTTTCTCATATTTTTGTTCATGAATCAAGCTGAAATTAATAACTTATCCACAGTGCACAACAGCAGACTTGGTCACTTTGCTGCTAAACAAATTTGAGAGACGTGTGAGTGGAAATGGACATAATGTTCAATCGTGTGATATAAGCAGACCTTCTGTTTATCTTCTGTTCAAGTCTTTGGAAACAGTAGAGCTCCTGAGATCACCAGCATTTGCAAAATACAACTGATATGGGTAGACAAAAAGAAAAATGTCTTCATAGGTTAGTACTAGGGTAACTGCATTTATGGTCCATTGTAAGCCTAGCCAATTACCCCATGTGAGAACCAAACCCTGCACCTTGTGTCTGTAAGATAAACACCTTAACCAGAGATAATTGCAGCTTTGGTCACTTGGTAGAGACTCAGAAACAGAGGTCATTCTAGCCAGGCAAGACCTTCCTTATATAAATCAATGTTACTAGGTATTATGCAGACAATAGGAATTGATGGTATCAGAAGGCAGTCTCTCAGTTTCCATTTGCCATAATGTGCTTGGGAAAGATAAACTAGAAGGAGATCCATACCTCTGTATAAGGAAAGGAATGAATCCACACAGCAAAAGCTCCATCAGCAGAAGAAACAAGACATATGAAACAAATTTAAAAATCAGTAGGAAGAGCTTCAAGTATGATATTAAACATATGAAAAAGAATGATATGGTAGGGTCAGAGCAATGTTGAGATTTAAGAATACATTGCACAGGTATTTAAAGCAAACTGCATTTCTGTCCTAAGATTTTTGACAGTGACACTAGTTTGCTGCACACAGATGTGTTGTTTCCTCTTTATCAAGCATTTATGATATTCCATTGAAGGACATTACACAGTACAGCTGAGCAGATCTTACTTTAAGAAAAGTAATTCCACAGAACTGAGTCTGTAAAAGATCATCTGAAGGACATTTGGGGCTTGGGATAATGACATATAAAACAAAAGTGAACATGTTTTGATTTTTGCATTTTTAATTAATAAAATGGTAAGCAAAATAACTCGATTACTGTATTCTGAAAACTTTTCAGTAGCCAGATGGAGGTGATGTGAGGTTAGGGATAAAAGTGGGAAGGCAAGACAAGGAGAAGTCATTTGTGAAATGTGTTGCTTGAATGTGGTAGCTCTAAGAAATCCTTGTAGAAGTTCTGAAGAAGATGGCTAATAAATTCATAGTTGGCATCTTAAAGAGAGATTTCAACAGGAAAGTGGTAAGGAATGAAAAGATAGAATAAAACGAGGGTAAGCCAGATGTGCCGTGGTGGCTGTGTGTAGGGGGAAATATAAAATTGATTTTATTATTCAAAATCTACACAGAAGATTAATTACAGACTATATGGAAACGATGGCATCACTATGTAAAACTAACTGGAGTGATGTGTTTGGAGGAAAAAACTGCAGATGGACTGTGGAAAGGTTTGAAAGAGAAATTGAGTGCAAAAATAAAAACAAAATGTTTAACATCAGGATCTAGGCATTCAGCAGTTTGGGGAGATATATGGTGAGAGATAACAAATATAAGAAATGAAAGAGAGGTTGAACTACAACTTTCAAAATTGAAATGAACAAGCTGGACAGACAAATTAACCACAGTGTGAGTCATGATCAAAAACATTTTGACAAAAATTTACATAAAAATCTTGAGCATAATAGGAAACCTTTTTTATAGATATATAAGATGTCAAAGGAGTAAAGACATAAAATTGATAAAGTATGTGTAGATTCTAAAATTTATTCTCATACACAACAGATTATATATATATATATATATATATATATATATATATATAGATATATACTTGCAAAATCTTATGCAAAACAGTCTGGCTACACAAATGGGGTGATAAGATGTCCTAGTGACATCCAGGTAACCTCAAATACTGGAATCAAATTAGATTATATTGAAAAAGAACTGCACAGACTGGATCCAAACAAAGTGTAGGGAGGAGGTGGAATTAGTAATAATGACCTGAGAATATTTCAGCAAGAACTTACAGTACCATTGTATCTGTTATTTACTAGGTCATATAAATATGGGGAGATTCCTCAAGATTGAATACATGCACTTATTAAACGTGCTTTAAGAGAAAGGGGAGGAGGACAAGCCCAGATTCATATACACCATTACGTCTACTTTCATGTTGTGGAAAAATAATGTTGAAGGTAATATTGAATAAGTTATAGTCAAGACTGGGTAGGTTGGAAACTGAAACCATATATCAGCATGCATATGTTGAAAATAGATCGACTACCACCTGCAATGTGATGTTCTATAACAATATAATAACAGCTATGAATGAAAAATTGTGCCGTGATATAATTTATGTGGATTTGACAGGGTCATACACAAAACACTGATCAATAAATTAGAAAAACTAGGCATTGATGTACTTTTGAGAAGATGGATAGATGCATGGCTTATAAGCAGGACATGGCAAGTATTATACAGCAACTGGACAGGCGAAAATCCTTGGTTGCAGTCAGGGATTCCTACAAGGCTCTGTCCTAGGGCTTTACTTTTTTAGATTGCATCTTCTAGACCTAACTTTTTCATCTGAGGTGTTCTACAGTTTATATGCAGATGACCTGAAATGGGTTAAACTGATTTCATGTGTTACAGATAAGGCATGTTTGCAAAATAACTCGACTAAATTGACAATTTGGACACAGGAGAATAATATGCTGCCAAATACATCAAAAACTAAACATATGACATTTGGGAAACATAAATTGAAAGGTGAATATTTAATACAGCAGGCAGTGATTGAAACTGTAAATTCATTTAGGGAACTGGGTATATATTTAGATCCATCTTTGAGTTTTTCTAATCATATCAACCAATTGATAATGATAGTTATATAACTATAGGTTGTAAAAAACACTTTATAAAGTCTAGGAAATCAGAAATGATAAAGTCATTGTTTGTTAGTTACATTAGACCCAAACTTGAGTATGGAATAACAATATGGGAAACCCTATAAGAAAACAAACATGAGTAAACTGGAAAGAGTACAGCGGATATATATCAAGGGCATCCATGGATGTGAAAATTTAAGTTATCATGAAAGACTAAAATATCTGACCTTGTGCAGTGTCTCTTATAGACATTTAAGAGGAGGTCTTATTCAGGTATATAGGGCATTTAGAGACAACTACTTCTGGAAATGTCTGGGGTTATTAAAAAGTAGTAGAGAATCATCAGACAACCTATGCAGAAGATACTATAGGAATAATAAGTGTACTAATTGGTTTTCTGAAAGAGCAGATGATGCATGGTACAGATAATCAAATTACATTAACGCAAGTACTAGTTTAGATATTTTAAGAACACCCTGGAGACATATTATGGGAACAAGTATTTTGGTATATTGGCAGCCAAGAAGGGCCTTAATGCCTGTGCTTGAAATATAAATTTATATGCACGTGTATATATGTATGCACATCTGTTTGTACATTTGTATCGTTTTTGCAGTCATCTGTCCTTGCTGCAAAGAAATTATGTGGTAGTTAAAGCAGGTCATGATTTTTCTTGAATTATGGACTGCTGCTGGGAAGAATTGTTACTAAAGAATACATCTGTTAGTACACTGCATCACACACTTACCAGCTAAAACAGTGCCTAACAGAAACCAACTTTTTATTTTCTTATATCTAAAAGGCAGTGTTGCTAATATATTTAAGCTGGACAGAACTGTGCTTGAGAATCTTAAAAGTTGTGATTATCTGTGATTGTACTGTATCATCTTTCCTGTAGCTTCAAGTGCAGCCTACCATGAAAGTTTGAAGTACATGGCTTATCTTCATAAGATTGGCATTTTTAAACTCCATTCAGAAATGTGAATTTCATTTAACCGTTTTGATCCTTCATGTTGTCCGAAGTAATTAAGTTTTGCCTCTCATTTGTTTTAGGGACCTTCTGGCCCTCGGGGTCCAGATGGACCACCTGGAAAACCTGGGGAAGATGTAAGTATTACATTTTAATGCTGTTTAGTTTTACAGCTGGCTATGAATATGCTTTTTTTGTTGCTTTACAATGAAAACTCACAATATATACAAATATTGTGCTAATCATTTCATGTAAATGGTATCATAATATCCCATGCAATCTGAAGATTAGAAAAAATAAAAGATTATAAAACTTATATAAAATTCAAAGATATTAGTGGAACACCATATAATTAATTACATATCAGTCAATTAATTGATGCATATTATGCTCTCATTATCCATTACGGCACACATTTCAAAGATGAAAGACTATCATCAACACTTTTAAAGGCAAAAAAACCAACAACATTGGTTCCTGAATATTGAGAGGACATAATATGTAATATTTCTATGACAGCATAACAGAAGCACTGAACAATGATATTCTCAACCCAACACAGAAAGAGTAACTAAAGCCTCAAGAAGTGATAGAGGAGAAATACACAAGGAGCCTTAGTATTCATAAACATAGAATACAGAGTGTACAAGCTCTCTGACTGGTAGGTTTAGCACTACACTGTTCAAGATAGTGAATGAGAGACATTGATCATAGTCCCTCCATGCAGTGTACAGACAACCCTTATGCTTTCTGCTGCCAGTTCATTACAGATACCATCCCTAGCCCAACAGCAGCTGTACAACACTACACTGTATGAAATCGTTACACAAAACAGCAAGAAAAAAGTTTCATTGATTAATTTAGTTCCATTAGGCTAAAGATCTTTATTTAGGGCAGACATGAGGCTTTTTCATACTGATGAAGTAACATTTTACAAGAGCAACCAGCAAATTCCCCTACTCTTTTCAGTAAGTGCAGAGGTACCATCAAATCAGTATCCTCTGCTGTAAGGCCTAACTGTGATTTGTAAACATTGCACAGCCATTAGACATGATGGGAGTGCTATGATCATTACCATAATATGGTAATGCAGGGATATGCTATGGTACAAACTCCAATTGGTTTGCGCTCACCAGTGTCACAGTTCTGGTGGGGTAAGTGTGGACATGATAGCACCCTTGTGTGAAGCCTTCAGTAATTTTTGCATGTGTGTGTGTGTGTGTGTGTGTGTGTGTGTGTGTGTGTGTGTGTGTGTGTGTGTGTGCTGTTTAAACAGTGCTGATATGTTGCACAGCTGTGTGTGTGCTGACCAACATATTAACGAGGAAGGAGGATTACTGCACTGCCATGTGCAACACCATTAAAATATTTGTGGCTGGACTTTTGTAGGCTAACCCACTGTGATTATCTAGTACATCAATGTTGATCAAGGAGGCATTTCCTTTAGTACTTATATATCTTAGTCACAATGTGTTATCCTTTTGTGTGCTATGTTTTATTAATCACAAAAGACCTTGGTGCCGGAATATTGATTGGACAGTGTATGCCATATCTTAAAAGGTGACATATTGGAAATACCCAAGAAGCCCTGATATTCATAAAGATAGCAGAGAGAGGGTACAAACATTTTGATCCCTATGTGTAGCACATCAGCTTTAACGATGGTGACTGACAGCCATGAATCACAGGCTGCACCAGAAGTACTAAGTCATAATATTGAACAGCACCTCAAATCACGCAAATGGACTGAAAACAGAATACTATTTTCTTAAATTCAATGTTCTATTAAGCCAGTAAAAAGATGCAGCCAATAGTTCATGTATTATAAAAAGTGAAACTAAATGCACTTCTCTGGAGCACGTCACTGTATGCAGCATAACTGTTAGACACATAAATTGATGTGGCAAAATTTTCAGTACACACTTGGATAACACAAGGGTGACTCTTGACAAGGAGGAGGAGAAGGGTCAACTGATTCTATATATGGAATCTCAGTTGAGTATTACAAAGGCACACAGATGATGACAACACTTTCAGTCCA